>NC_057803.1:534023742-534176816 GCF_018294505.1 Triticum aestivum
GGGGGGATAAGGAGAGGAGTGGGGTTGGCCGGTTGGGCCGGCCTGTTCGGGCGGCGGAGGCCAGCTGGGCCACTTGGCCCAGCGGGGGGGGCGTGTCTGTTGTTTTTTTGTTTTTGTTGTTTTTTTTTCCCTTATGTTTTTTTTATTTATCTATAAACACTTAGGCATTTAATAAAAATTTGTTTGTTGCATCATAATTACCCTTGTAATATTTGACAACCACCGAACAATTTTATTTTAAATTTTGAAAACTTTTATTGTTTTCATCAATTTTGAATTTTGAATTTGAACGGTTTCGAATTATTGCGAGGATAGCAACAATAATCGGGATGACGTGCCATGATTAGCGTGGGATTACTGTAGCAAGATTATCCGGGCGTTACAAATCTCCTCCACTACAAGAAATCTCGTCCCGAGATTTAGGAGGTAGAAGGAAACAGTGCGGGGTATTCATCACGAAGACGATCCTCGCGTTCCCAGGTGGCTTCGTCTTCAGAGTGATTCGACCACTGGACCTTCAGGAACTTGATCGCCTTCTGACGTGTGCGGCGTTCAGCTTGGTCGAGAATGCGGACCGGATGCTCTTTATAGGAGAGGTCCTGTTGCAATTCGAGCACTTCATGATCCACAGCTCGGATTGGGTCCTTGAAGCAACGGCGGAGTTGTGACACATGGAACACATCGTGAACCTGAGAAAGGTTCGGCGGAAGCTCCAATTGATATGCCACTTTTCCACGCCTCTCGAGAATAGTGAATGGGCCAATATAGCGAGGAGCTAGCTTGCCCTTGATCCCGAAGCGGTGAGCACCCTTCATTGGTGTAACTCGAAGATAGGCCTTTTCGCCAGGTTGATAGACCAGGTCTTTATGATGACGGTCATAATTACTCTTTTGGCGTGACTGAGCAGTCTTGAGATTCTCGCGGATAATGCGGACTTGATCTTCGGCATGTTGGATAATATCCGGACCAAAGAGTGGACGTTCCCCAGTTTCTGACCAGTTCAGAGGGGTTCGGCACTTTCGTCCATATAACACTTCGAAGGGGCCATCTTCAGACTAGCTTGATAGCTATTATTATAAGAGAACTCAGCATACGGAAGAGATTCCTCCCATTTCTTGCCGAAGGAAATAACACAAGCTTGAAGCATGTCTTCGAGAACTTGGTTGACACGTTCAACTTGCCCTTGTGACTGAGGATGGAAAGCAGTGCTGAAAGACAGATGAGTGCCCATAGCTTCTTGGAAACTTGCCCAGAATCTTGAAGTGAATAAACTGCCACGGTCTGAACTGATAACCAATGGAATACCGTGAAGCGAGACAATTCTGGTCATGTAGAGGTTTGCCAGTTGACTAGCAGTGATCGTTTCCTTGACAGCCAGAAAATGTGCAACTTTAGAAAGTCGGTCAATGACGACAAGAATAGCATCATTGCCTTTCTGCGATTTGGGGAATCCAGTGACGAAGTCCATTTCAACATGGTCCCATTTCCATTCAGGAATAGAGATAGGTTGCAGAGTTCCAGCAGGCCTTTGATGTTCTGCTTTGATACGACGGCAAACGTCACACTCAGCAACATAATGAGCAATGTCTTGCTTCATGTTAGACCACCAGAATCTCTGACGAATGTCTTGATACATCTTCGTACTACCAGGATGGATACATAGAGGCGTATCATGAGCTTCTTTCATAACCTCCTGAGTCATATTCAGGTTTTCCTTCTTACATGGCACCACTATGCGGCCTTTGAAGTACAAGGCGCCATCATCAGCAATAGTGAAGGATGAGGGACTTCCTTCTATGAGGTCTTGCTTAATTTTGTAGACTTCAGAGTCAAATCCCTGCATTGTCTTTATGGTGCCCACAAGATCGGGTTCAATAGCCAGGGTATAGAGGGAACCCTGGGAAACAACACGGAGATTCATCTTGCGGAACTCCGGAGGAGGGGGAGCGAGTGCACCCGGAGGAACAATATGGAGGTTTAGTTTTCTGAATTCTTCAACAAGTGAGGGCTGAACTTTGTGAACCTGGAGGTGGTTGCAGTAAGACTTGCGGCTCAAGGCATTAGCCATTACATTAGCCTTGCCTGGTGTATAGGAAATACCCAAATCAAAGTCTGCAACAGTCTCCATCCATCTCTGCTGACGGAGGTTCAGGTCTGGCTGAGTAAATAGATACTTCAGACTTTGGTGGTCAGTGAAGATCTCGCAACGATTACCGAGTAGGTAATGTCGCCACTGTTTTAGTGCATGAATGACAGCAGCAAGTTCGAGGTCGTGAACTGGGTAGTTCTCTTCGTGAGGGCGCAATTGACGAGAGGCATAAGCAACCACTTTGCGCTCTTGCATTAGGACACAGCCTAATCCTTGACGGGAAGCGTCGCAGTAAATGACGAAGTCCTTCTTAGTATCAGGTGGAGCTAGTACTGGGGCAGAAGTCAACTTGTCTTTGAGTGCCTGGAAGCTTTCCTGACATTTGTCTGTCCATTGGAACTTGACGCCCTTATGCAATAGGTTAGTCAGAGGCCTGGCAATCTTGGAGAAGTTCTCGACGAATCGACGGCAGTAGCTGGCGAGACCGAGAAAACTTCTGACTTGCTTAACGTTCTTCGGAGGAGTCCAATCGAGAATAGCCTGAACTCGTTCAGGGTTGATGGCAATACCATCCTTAGAGATGACATGCCTGAGATAGGTTACTTCGGGAAGCCAGAATTCACATTTGGAGAACTTGGCATAAAGTTGATGCTCTCGTAGCTTTTCCAGGACGAGGCGAAGATGTTCAGCATGTTCCTCTTCGTTCTTGGAAAATACCAGAATATCATCCAGATAAACCACGACGAACTTGTCGAGGTAATCCATGAATATATAGTTCATCAGGCGAGAGAAGGTGGCTGGAGCATTGGTTAAGCCGAAAGACATGACGGTGTACTCGTATGAACCATAACGAGTCACGAATGCGGTCTTGGGGATATCTTCCTCACGAACACGGATCTGGTGGTAACCCAACCTCAAGTCGAGTTTAGAGAACACTGATGATCCAGCCAATTGATCATACAGATCATTGATCCGAGGAAGAGGATACTTATTCTGAATGGTAGCTTGATTTATAGGACGGTAGTCTTGGACCAATCGGTTTGTCCCATCTTTCTTCTTGACAAAGAGAGAAGGTGCTCCCCAAGGAGAGCAACTTGGGCGAATAAAACCACTTTGAAGAGATTTATCGATTTCCTCCTTAAGCTCAAGGAGTTCATGCGGTGGCATCTTGTAGGGTCGCTTGGCTATAGGAGTGGTGCCTGGTTTCAAGTCGATGACGAATTCGACAGCTCTAGCAGGGGGGAATCCCTGGGAGTTCTTCAGGAAAGACGTCTAAGAATTCACGCACGACGGGAATGTTTTCAATGCCCTCAAGTGGTGCAGCGTTCAATGCGTTTAAGGCATAAAGTCTGGCCTCGGCATTCCGAACCAGATGAGCATCGTAGCTAATTATTTCATCAGAAGGGTGTAGCAGATGGACGGTCTTGGTGGCGCAAATGATAGAAGCAGTATGCGCCTTTAACCAATCCATTCCCAGAATGAGATCAATGCTACAGGACTTCAGTACGATGGGAGAGACAAGGAATTCCAGTCCTTCAATTTCTACAGGGACGTCGTTGCAAATCATGGAGGTTCGACATTGGCCCGCAGGGGTGTGCACTAATAGAGAAGCGTTCATGTCTTCACTTTTAATGCCATGCATGAATGCAAAATCTTCTGACATGAATGAATGCGATGCTCCTGTATCAAATAAAACAGATGCTGGTACTGAATTTACGAGGAGTGTACCCATCACAGTAGCAGGCTGGTCTCGAGCTTCATTCAGATCAATGTGGTTGGCATGAACACGGCCATAAGACTTGGCATTGTTGTTGCGGGCCTGGTTGTTCCCACGGCCAGTTGCTGGAAGGGCCAGTTGATTCTGTTTCTGGTTGCATTCCCTAGCACGGTGCCCTGGTTGTCCGCACCTGAAGCACAACCCGTTCTCGGGGTAGGAACAGGAGCTTGGGGTGGTGGAGCTGGAAGCCTCGGCTGCCTAGTTGGAGCAGCCGGCAGACGAGGTGCAGCATAAGACTGCCTTGGGGCAGGTGCATTTGGACGGTACATGCTGTTCGGGATCCATATCTTACGCTTCTGCGAGGGCGGGCCCGAAGATGAGCCCGTGTCACGGTTGCGCCTTTGAGAGCTCTGGTGTTCTTGCAGACCAGTCTCGACATTGATGGCCTTGTTCACCAAGGTGGCGAAATCGGCAAAGTCATGCACTAGAAGTGTGAGCTTGATGTCAGCTTGAAGGCCTTCACGGAACTTCTCCTGTCTGCGAGCATCAGTTGCAATGTCTTCTTCAGCATAGCGGGATAAGTCCAGAAACTCCCGCTGATAAGCTTCCACAGTTTTGTTGCCCTTGTGAGGTTGCGGAAACTCACGCTTCTTCCTGTCCATGATTCCCTGAGGAATGAAGCGGGCACGGAAGGCAGCCTGAAAGTCTGGCCAGGAGATGATTGTCCCAACTGGCAGAGTACGCCTGTGGCTGTCCCACCATTGCGCTGCGGGTCCCTTCAGGAAGAAGGAAGCAAAAGTGACATAGCTGGCAGGGGCTACATCAGCAGACTCCATCTCATAGGTGATGTCACGGAGCCAGTCATCAGCATCAAGCGGCTGGGTTGAGCTGCGGTACACACTTGGGTTGAGGCGTATGAAATCCTGCAGAGTTGTTGTGTTTGGATGCTGGTTCATATTGGGACGAGGAAACTGAGCCATCATGTTCTCCATGAACTGGCGATTCATCTCAAGCTGTTGGATCATACCAGCCATGTACTCAGGCGGTGGTGGGAAGTTGCCACCACGACCACGACCAGCTGGTCTAACCATCCTGCTAATATACAACAGGGGTAGTTCAGTATTGAGAAATTTGCATAGACAAGAGTCATTCATGATGAAACATGCATAATGAAAGGAGCACGACAGATACCACATAGATAGTCGGCATAACTTACAAAAGGGGTCGGACATATAGTTCAGTACACAGAGTTCCGTACATAGACTAAGTCATCATAGGCGGCACGCAGGCTCGCGAGTGCATCTAAAACTAATGAGCAAGACTACATCAGTCCCAGGAGGTACTGTGAAGGTAGCTGTAACCTGACAGCTGGTAGTGAGGCAACGGATAGTCCTCCACGTCAGTGGCCTGGGGGCCGCGGATACTCTGGTGTAGAACCCGACGCTCAGGTGGCAGAAGAGGACCAAGTGCGGGAGAGTAGCCTCCCACCTCTGGCCATCCGACACCGTGGGGCATCACGGTCCTGGCTGGGTAGATCGCAGAACGCGGCAGCTGTCCAGACCGGACATAGGGGTGCAACCGCGTCAGAGCCCTGTAAAGGTGCTGACGAGTGGTGTACAACTCGTGGCGAAGAGCTCTGTTAGCTCGGTCCAGCCCATCAGCATGCAGAACCAGGCGCTGATGGTGGAAAGGCTCTCGGGTGACGGTGGAGTAGGCGGCAGTGTAGTATCCCTCCGCACCAACGTCAGATGCGATAGGAATGTGCCTGAAAGGGGAAGTGTCCAATGCCTGATACTCTCCACGAAGACGTGTCAGAGCAGCATGAGCCGCATCGTGGACTGCCATCTCGATGGTCACTCCAACACCATGAGCGGTGTGCAGCACGGTAGTGGACTCATACTCCCGAGAGTAGAGGTGGACGATGGCACGGTACTGCTCCTGGTTAAAGTCCTGGTACTCCTCGTAGACGGTGTACTCAGGGTGCCAGCGATAACCCAGATAGGTCATCATATCAGCTAGCACAGCAGGTGATCCTGAGGCACCAATGGCCGCAGTGTGGCGCACGACCTGCCTCGCGGGTTCCATCTGAAAACAAAGATGTTTCAATGGAGTCAAATGACAACACGGGCACTATTCAAAATGCTATCCTGCAGAATAACTATGGCTTATCCAACTTTGGGGTGAACGTGGTAACGGGATCCTAATGTCAGAGTTAGTAAATTCGTTTAACCCGAGTAGAAAAGAGTTCAGAGTTCCAGAGTAAAGGTCGAGGAGTAAAAGATCCTAGTACCACCCAATGGCGACGTGGGCCCATGGGCCACACAGCCAAGTTAGTAAAAGTTTTTCAACGACTAGACTCGACTTCGGCCAAGGAGTGTGGAAGGGGGATTCCTACAGGCAGTCGGCTCTGATACCAACTTGTGACGCCCCCGATTCAATCGTACACTAATCATGCACGCAAATGTGTACGATCAAGATCAGGGACTCACGGGAAGATATCACAACACAACTCTAATTAAAAAAAAGTCATACAAGCATCATAATACAAGCCAGGGGCCTCGAGGGCTCGAATACAAGTGCTCGATCATAGACGAGTCAGCGGAAGCAACAATATCTGAGTACAGACATAAGTTAAACAAGTTTGCCTTAAGAAGGCTAGCACAAACTGGGATACAGATCGAAAGAGGCGCAGGCCTCCTGCCTGGGATCCTCCTAACTACTCCAGGTCGTCGTCGGCGGGCAGCACGTAGTAGTAGGCACCTCCGGTGTAGTAGGGGTCGTCGTCGACGGTGGCGTCTGGCTCCTGGACTCCAGCATCTGGTTGCGACAACCAGAAAGAAAGGAAAAGGGGAGAAAAGGGGGAGAAAGCAACCGTGAGTACTCATCCAAAGTACTCGCAAGCAAGGAACTACACTACATATGCATGGGTATATGTGTAAAGGGCCATATCAGTGGACTGAACTGCAGAATGCCAGAATAAGAGGGGGATAGCTAGTCTTATCGAAGACTACGCTTCGGGTCACCTTCGTCTTGCAACAGGTATAAGAGAGTAGATTGAAGTCCTCCAAGTAGCATCTCCAAGTAGCATCTCATAGCATAATCCTACCCGGCGATCCCCTCCTCATATCCCTGAGGTAGAGCGACCACCGGTTGTATCTGGCACTTGGAAGGGTGTGTTTTATTAAGTATCCGGTTCTAGTTGTCATAAGGTCAAGGTACAACTCCAAGTCGTCCTGTTACCGAAGATCACGGCTATTCGAATAGATTAAACTTCCCTGCAGGGGTGCACCACATAACCCAACACGCTTGATCCCATTTGGCCGGACACACTTTCCTGGGTCATGCCCGGCCTCGGAAGATCAACACGTCGCAGCCCCACCTAGGCACAACAGAGAGGCCAGCACGCCGGTCTAAACCTAAGCGCGCAGGGGTCTGGGCCCATCGCCCTGAGCACACCTGCACGTTGCGAGGGCGGCCGGAAGCAGACCTAGCCTAGTAGGCGTTCCAGTCCAATCCGGCGCGCGCCGCTCCGTCGCTGACGTCTGAAGTGCTTCGGCTGATACCACGACGTCGGGATACCCATAACTACTCCCACGTAGATGGTTAGTGCGTATAGGCTCGTAGCCGACTCAGATCAAATACCAAGATCTCGTTAAGCGTGTTAAGTATCCGCGAACGCCGAACAGGGCCAGGCCCACCTGTCTCCTAGGTGGTCTCAACCTGCCCTGTCGCTCCGCCACAAAGATCCACACAGAGGGCCGTCGGGACAAAGGTCCTTTCAGCCCCCAATCCGTGAATCACTCGCGGGTACTCTTCGAGCTGACCCGACTTTAGTCACCATCTGTATAGTATGTATGTATGTATAGTATATACCCGTGATCACCTCCCGAGTGATCACGGCCCAATAGTATAGCAAGGCAGACTGACAAGAATGTAGGGCCAATGATGATAAACTAGCATCCTATACTAAGCATTTAGGATTGCAGGTAAGGTATCAACAGGTGTAGCAACAATGTCAGGCTATGCATCAGAATAGGATCAACGGAAAGCAGTAACATGCTACACTACTCTAATGCAAGCAGTATAGAGAAGAATAGGCGATATCTGGTGATCAAGGGGGGGCTTGCCTGGTTGCTCTGGCAAGAGAGAGGGGTCGTCAACTCCGTAGTCGAACTGGGCAGCAGCAGCGTCGGTCTCGTAGTCTACCGGAGATAAGAGGGGGAAGAAACAATGAATACCAAGTAAACAGATGCATATCGATGCATGACATGTCAAGAAGCGATGCTAGGCGTGCCCTAACGTGGTATGAGGTGGTACTGGTTAAGGGGGAATCATCCGGGAAAGTATTCCCGGTGTTTCGTGTTTTCGGGCAGAGGAGCCGGAGGGGGAAAGTTGCGGGTTCGATAGGTTAGGGGGGTGTGGCGGACGAACGGACTGCGTTTCCGAATTCGTCCCGTCGTTCTGAGCAACTTTCATGTTGAAATATTTTAATCCGAGTTACGGATTAAAAGATATGATTTTTAAAAGATTTTAACAATTTCTGGAATTTATTTAATTATTTAATTAATTCGGAAAATGGATTTATGACGTCAGCATGATGTCATGCTGACGTCAGCAGTCAGCAGGGTTGACTTGGTCAACCTGACATGTGGGTCCAGTGGGACCCACCTGTCATTCTCTATTTAGGTTAATTAGGGTTTAGGTTAATCTAATTATAGTTTAATTAAACTTAACTAGTTAATTAATTTAATTAAACCGGATTAATTAACTTAATTAGTTACTTAATTAATTAATTAATTAATTAATAATTTTATTAAATCATGTTTAATTTTATTAATTTTATTTATTGTTTTTATTTATTTTATTATTTATTATTATTATTATTATTATTATTTTTTAATCCCCTTCTTTTTTTTAACGTTCTGGAGCGGGGCCCCCTAGTCAGTGGCCCGGGGGCCTTAGCGGGCACAGGGCGGTGCGGGTGCGGGTGCGAGCCCGACTAGGCACTGGGCACCCGTGCCCGAGGGCACCGCAGCGAGGGCGCGAGGCCCAGCTGCGTCGGCGGCCTCGCCCGACAGCGGCAAGGGGCGGGGAGCAGGGAAGGCCCCGGACGGCGACGGCCCTGGCGGGCGCGGCCAGGAGCCGCGGGAAGGAGGCGGTGCTAGCCGGGCGGTGCGTCGGGGCGGACGAAGCGAGGTCGGGGCGAGGTGGTGGGGGTACAGGGGAGGAGGAGGAGCGAGGGAGGCCGGTGGCCACGGCGAGGGACACGACACCGGCCAAGAATGGGCGCAGGGCGCTGGGCGCCGCCGGGGCGGAACCGAGCGACGGCGGCATCGATGCCGGAGAGCGGGGCCGGGTGGCACGAGGCCAGAGGGCGAGCGGGCGACGGTGGTGGCGATAAGGGGCGCTCGGGAGGGAGACGAGGGGAGCGAGGGGATCGATCCCCAGGGGGATCGTGGGAAGCGGAGGGGGGGAGCTCACGGGGGGGGACGCGTAGGGTCTAGGAGGCGGGCGCGGTGGAGCTTGGAGGCGACCGGCGAGGAGGGAGTCGGGGAGGCGGCCGCCGGCGTCGGGGAGGGGGTCCGGTGAGGCGGGGGAGGTCGGGGACGATCCCGCGGCGGCGGGTGCCCCGCGCGTGGGGCGACGGTGTGGAGGGGGGGTCCGGACGGCGGCGAGGGGCGCAGGGGGGGCGGAGGCGACCGGTGTCGGAGCGGCGGGGGCCGCCGGCGATGAGGGGAGGAGGAGGGGGACCGGGATCGGGCGGGGCCGATCCGGATCGGCGCGAGGGGGAAAAAGGGGATCGGGGGGGAGGAGTGGTTGCGGCTAGGGTTGCGGGGGGGATAAGGAGAGGAGTGGGGTTGGCCGATTGGGCCGGCCTGTTCGGGCGGCGGAGGCCAGCTGGGCCACTTGGCCCAGCGGGGGGGGGGGTGTCTGTTGTTTTTTTGTTTTTGTTGTTTTTTTTTATTTTCCCTTATGTTTTTTTTATTTATCTATAAACACTTAGGCATTTAATAAAAATTTGTTTGTTGCATCATAATTACCCTTGTAATATTTGACAACCACCGAACAATTTTATTTTAAATTTTGAAAACTTTTATTGTTTTCATCAATTTTGAATTTTGAATTTGAACGGTTTCGAATTATTGCGAGGATAGCAACAGTAATCGGGATGACGTGCCATGATTAGCGTGGGATTACTGTAGCAAGATTATCCGGGCGTTACAATCCGGGAGTTGCACAATCTCATGGTCTAAGGAAATGATACTTGACATTCGGAAAAGCTACAGCAAACGAACTACATGATCTTTGAGCTATGCTTAGGATTGGGTCCTGTCCATCACATCATTCTCCTAATGATGTGATCATGTTATCAATGACATCCAATGACCATAGTCAGGAAACCATGACTATCTTTTGATCAACGAGCTAGTCAACTAGAGGCTCACTAGGGACATGTTGTGGTCTATGTATTCACACATGTATTACGATTTCCGGATAACACAATTATAGCATGAACAATAGACAATTATCATGAACAAAGAAATATAATAATAACCATTTTATTATTGCCTCTAGGGCATATTTCCAACAGTCTCCCACTTGTACTAGAGTCAATAGTCTAGTTACATTGTGATGAATCGAACACCCATGCAGTTCTGGTGTTGATCATGTTTTTCTCTAGGGAGAGGTTTAGTCAACGGATCTGCCACATTCAGGTCCGTATGTACTTTACAAATCTCTATGTCTCCATTTTGAACACTTTCACGAATGGAGTTGAAGCGACGCTTGATATGTCTGGTCTTCCTGTGAAACCTGGGCTCCTTGGCAAGGGCGATAGCTCCAGTGTTGTCACAGAGGAGAGTCATCGGGCCCGACGCATTGGGTATGACTCCTAGGTCGGTAATGAACTCCTTCACCCAGATTGCCTCTTGTGCTGCCTCTGAGGCTGCCATGTACTCCGCTTCACATGTAGATCCCGCCACAACGCTTTGCTTGCAATTGCACCAGCTTACTGCCCCACCATTCAAAATATACACGTATCCGGTTTGTGACTTAGAGTCATCCAGATCTGTGTGGAAGCTAGCATCGACGTAACCCTTTACGACGAGCTCTTCGTCACCTCCATAAATGAGAAACATATCCTTAGTCCTTTTCAGGTACTTCAGGATATTCTTGACCGCTGTCAAGTGTTCCATGTCGGGATTACTTTGGTACCTTCCTACCAAACTTACGGCAAGGTTTACATCAGGTCTGGTACACAGCATAACATACATGATAGACCCTATGGGCGAGGCATAGGGGACGACACTCATCTTTTCTCTATCTTCTGCCGTGGTCGGGCATTGAGCCGTGCTCAATCTCGTACCTTGCAATACAGGCAAGAACCCCTTCTTTGACTGATCCATTTTGAAATTCTTCAATATCTTGTCAAGGTACGTACTTTGTGAAAGACCAATGAGGCGTCTCGATCTATCTCTATAGATCTTGATGCCTAATATATAAGCAGCTTCTCCAAGATCCTTCATTGAAAAACACTTGTTAAAGTAGGCCTTTATGCTTTCCAAGAATTCTATATCATTTCCCATCAACAGTATGTCATCCACATACAACATGAGGAATGCTACAGAGCTCCCACTCACTTTCTTGTAAATGCAGGCTTCTCCATAAGTCTGCATAAACCCAAATGCTTTGATCATCTCATCAAAACGAATGTTTCCAACTCCGAGATGCTTGCACCAGCTCATAAATCGAGCGTTGGAGCTTGCACACCTTGTCAGCATTCTTAGGATCGACAAAACCTTCCGGCTGCATCATATACAATTCTTCCTTAAGGAAACCATTAAGGAATGCCGTTTTGACGTCCATTTGCCATATCTCATAATCATAGAATGTGGCAATTGCTAACATGATTCGGACGGACTTCAGCTTCACTACGGGTGAGAATGTCTCATCGTAGTCAACCCCTTGAACTTGTCGATAACCCTTAGCGACAAGCCGAGCTTTATAGATGGTTACGTTACCATCCGCGTTTGTCTTCTTCTTAAAGATCCATTTATTTTCTATGGCTCGCCGATCATCGGGCAAGTTAGTCAAAGTCCATACTTCGTTTTCATACATGGATCCTATCTCGGATTTCATGGCTTCCAGCCATTTGTCGGAATCTGGGCCCGCCATCGCTTCTTCATAGTTCGAAGGTTCACCGTTGTCTAACAACATGATTTCCAAGACAGGGTTGCCGTACCACTCTGGTGCGGAACGTGTCCTCGTGGACCTACGAAGTTCAGTAGCAACTTGATCTGAAGTTTCATGATCATCATCATCAACTTCCTCTATATTCGGTGCAGGCACCTCAGGAACATTTTCTTGAGCTGCGCCACTTACCGGTTCAAGAGGTAATACTTCATCAAGTTTTACTTTCCTCCCGCTTATTTCTTTCGAGAGAAACTCTTTCTCTAGAAAGGACCCATTCTTGGCAACAAAGATCTTTCCTTCGGATCTGAGGTAGAAGGTATACCCAATAGTTTCTTTAGGGTATCCTATGAAGCCGCATTTTTCTGATTTGGGTTCGAGCTTTTCAGGTTGAAGTTTCTTGACATAAGCTTCGCATCCCCAAACTTTTATAAACGACAACTTAGGTTTCTTCCCAAACCATAATTCGTACGGTGTCGTCTCAACGGATTTCGACGGAGCCCTATTTAAAGTGAATGCGGCAGTCTCTAAAGCATAGCCCCAAAATGACAGCGGTAGATCGATAAGAGACATCATAGATTGCACCATATCCAATAGAGTGCGATTATGATGTTTGGACACACCATTACGCTGAGGTGTTCCAGGCGGCGTGAGTTGTGAAACTATTCCACATTTCCTTAAGTGTGTGCCAAATTAGTGACTCAAGTATTCTCCCCCACGATCTGATCGCAAGAACTTGATTTTCTTGTCACGTTGATTCTCAACCTCACTCTGAAATTCCTTGAACTTTTCAAAGGTCTCAGACTTGTGTTTCATTAAGTAGACATACCCATATCTACTCAAGTCATCAGTGAGGGTGAGAACATAACGATATCCATCGCGAGCCTCAACACTTATTGGACCGCACACATCAGTATGTATAATTTCCAATAAGTTGGTTGCTCGCTCCATCGTTCCTGAGAACGGAGTCTTGGTCATTTTACCCATGAGGCATGGTTCGCACGTGTCAAATGATTCGTAATCAAGAGACTCCAAAAGTCCATCTGCATGGAGCTTCTTCATGCATTTGACACCTATGTGACCAAGGCGGTAGTGCCACAAGTATGTGGGACTATCATTATAAACCTTACATCTTTTGGTATTCACACTATGAATATGTGTAACATTATGCTCAAGATTCATTAAGAATAAACCATTCACCAACGGGGCATGACCATAAAACATATCTCTCATATAAATAGAACAACCATTATTCTCGGATTTAAATGAGTAGCCATCTCGAATTAAACAAGATCCTGATACAATGTTCATGCTCAAAGCTAGCACTAAATAACAATTATTGAGGTTTAAAACTAATCCCGTAGGTAAATGTAGAGGCAGCGTGCCGACGGCGATCACATCGACCTAGGAAGCATTCCCGACGCGCATCGTCACCTCATCCTTCGCCAATCTCCGCTTATTCTGCAGCTCCTGCTTTGAGTTACAAATGTGAGCAACCGCACCGGTATCAAATACCCAGGAGCTACTACAAGTACTGGTAAGGTACACATCAATTACATGTATATCACATATACCTTTAGTGTTGCCGGCCTTCTTGTCCGCTAAGTATTTGGGGCAGTTCCGCTTCCAGTGACCACTTCCCTTGCAATAAAAACACTTAGTCTCAGGCTTGGGTCCATTCTTTGGCTTCTTCCCGGCAGCTTGCTTACCGGGCGCGGCATCTCCCTTGCCGCCCTTCTTGAAGTTCTTCTTACCCTTGCCTTTCTTGAACTTAGTGGTTTTAATCACCATCAACACTTGATGTTCTTTTTGATTTCCACCTCTGCTGATTTCAGCATTGAATATACCTCAGGAATGGTCTTTTCCATCCCCTGCATATTGAAGTTCATCACAAAGCTCTTGTAGCTTGGTGGAAGCGACTGAAGGATACTGTCAATGACCGCGTCATCCGGGAGATTAACTCCCAGCTGAGTCAAGCGGTTATGCAACCCAGACATTTTGAGTATGTGCTCACTGACAGAACTATTTTCCTCCATCTTACAGCAGAAGAACTTGTCGGAGACTTCATATCTCTCGACCCGGGCATGAGCTTGGAAAACCATTTTCAGCTCTTCGAACATCTCATATGCTCCGTGTCTCTCAAAACGCTTTTGGAGCCCCGGTTCTAAGCTGTAAAGCATGCCGCACTGAACGAGGGAGTAATCATCAGCACGTGACTGCCAAGCGTTCATAACGTCTTGGTTCTCTGGGATAGGTGTGTCACCTAGCGGTGCTTCTAGGACATAATCTTTCTTGGCAGCTATGAGGATGATCCTTAGGTTCCGGACCCAGTCCGTATAGTTGCTGCCATCATCTTTCATCTTGGTTTTCTCTAGGAACGCGTTGAAGTTGAGGACAACGTGGGCCATTTAATCTACAAGACGTATTGTAAAGATTTTAGACTAAGTTCATGATAATTAAGTTCATCTAATCAAATTACTCAATGAACTCCCACTCAGATAGACATCCCTCTAGTTATCTAAGTGAAACATGATCCGAGTTAACTAGGCCGTGTCCGATCATCACGTGAGACAGACTAGCCAACATCGGTGAACATCTTCATGTTGATCGTATCTTCTATATGACTCATGCTCGACCTTTCGGTCTTTCGTGTTCCGAGGCCATGTCTGTACATGCTAGGCTCGTCAAGTCAACCTAAGTGTATTGTGTGTGTAAATCTGGCTTACACCCGTTGTATTCAAACGTTAGAATCTATCACACCCGATCATCACGTGGGGCTTCGAAACAACGAACCTTCACAATGGTGCATAGTTAGGGGGAACACTTTCTTGAAATTATTACGAGGGATCATCTTATTTAAGCTACCGTCGTTCTAAGAAAATAAGATGTAAAACATGATAAACATCACATGCAATCAAATAGTGACATGATATGGCCAATATCATTTTGCTCCTTTTGATCTCCATCTTCGGGGCGCCATGATCATCGTCGTCACCGGCACGACACCATGATCTCCATCATCATGATCTCCATCATCGTGTCTTCATGAAGTTGTCACGTCAACTATTACTTCTACTACTATGGCTAACAGTTTAGCAATAAAGTAAAGTAATTACATGACGTTATATGTTGACACGCAGGTCACAAATAAATTAAGACAACTCCTATGGCTCCTGCCGGTTGTCATACTCATCGACATGCAAGTCGTGATTCCTTTTACAAGAATATGATCATCTCATACATCACATATATCATTCATCACATCCTTTGGCCATATCACATCACAAAACACTTGCTGCAAAAACAAGTTAGACGTCCTCTAATTGTTGTTGCAAGTTTTTACGTGGCTGCTATAGGTTTCTAGCAAGAACGTTTCTTACCTACGCCAAAACCACAACGTGAATTGCCAATTTCTATTTACCCTTCATAAGGACCCTGTTCATCGAATCCGATCCGACTAAAGTGGGAGAGACAAACACCCGCCAACCACCTTATGCAACTAGTGCATGTCAATCGGTGGAACCAGTCTCACGTAAGCGTACGTGTAAGGTCGGTCCGGGCCGCTTGATCCCACGATGCCGCCGAATCAAGATAAGATTAGTAATGGCAAGCAAATTGACAATATCCACGCCCACAACGGCTTTGTGTTCTACTCGTGCATAGAAACTACACATAGAGCTAGCTCATGATGCCACTGTTGGGGTACGTAGCAGAATTTCAAAATTTTCTACGCATCACCAAGATCAATCTATGGAGTCATCTAGCAACGAGGGAGAGAGGAGTGCATCTACATACCCTTGTAGATCGCGCGCGGAAGCATTCAAGAGAACGGTGTTGATGGAGTCGTACTTGTCGTGATCCAAATCACCGATGACCAAGTGCCGAACGGACAGCACCTCCGCGTTCAACACACATACGGTTGGGAAGATGTCTCCTCCTTCTTGATCCAGCAAGGGGGAAGGAGAGGTTGATGAAGATCCAGCAGCACGACGGCGTGGTGGTGGATGCAGCAGGATCCCGGCAGGGCTTCGCCAAGCGCAAGCGGGGAGGAGAGGTGTTACGGAGGGAGAGGGAGGCGCCAAGAGCAAGGGGTGCGGCTGCCCTCCCTCCCCCCTCTTTATATAGGGGCCTTGGGGGGCGGCCCTAGGAGATGCAATCTCCAAGGGGGGCGGCGGCCAAGGGGTGGCTTCCCCCCCAAGCCAAGTGGGGGGCGCCCCCACCCCTAGGGTTTCCCAACCCTAGGCGCAGGGGAGGCCCAAGGGGGAGCGCACCAGCCCACCAGGGGCTGGTTCCCCTCCCACTTCAGCCCATGGGGCCCTCCGGGACAGGTGGCCCCACCCGGTGGACCCCCGGAACCTTTCCGGTGGTCCCGATACAATACCGGCGACCCCCGAAAACTTCCCGACGGCCGAAATTGAACTTCCTATATATAAATCTTTACCTCTAGACCATTCCAGAACTCCTCGTGACATCCGGGATCTCATCCGGGACTCCGAACAACTTTCGGGTTACTGCATATCTACAACCCTAGCGTCACCGAACCTTAAGTGTGTAGACCCTACGGGTTCGGGAGACATACAGACATGACCGAGACGCCTCTTCGGTCAATAACCAACAGCAGGATCTGGATACCCATGTTGGCTCCCACATGCTCCACGATGATCTCATCGGATGAACCACGATGTCGAGGATTCAATCAATCTGTATACAATTCCCTTTGTCAATCGGTACGTTACTTGCCCGAGACTCGATCATCGGTATCCCAATACCTTGTTCAATCTCGTTACCGGCAAGTCACTTTACTCGTACCGTAATGCATGATCCTGTGATCAACCACTTGGTCACATTGAGCTCATTATGATGATGCATTACCGAGTGGGCCCAGAGATACCTCTCCATCATACGGAGTGACAAATCCCAGTCTCGATTCGTGCCAACCCAACAGATACTTTCGGAGATACCTGTTGTGTACCTTTATAGTCACCCAGTTACGGTGTGACGTTTGGCACACCCAAAGCACTCCTACGGTATCCGGGAGTTGCACAATCTCATGGTGTAAGGAAATGATACTTGACATTCGGAAAAGCTACAGCAAACGAACTACACGATCTTTGAGCTATGCTTAGGATTGGGTCTTGTCCATCACATCATTCTCCTAATGATGTGATCCTGTTATCAATGACATCCAATGTCCATAGTCAGGAAACCATGACTATCTTTTGATCAACGAGCTAGTCAACTAGATGCTTACTAGGGACGTGTTGTGGTCTATGTATTCACACATGTATTACGATTTCTGGATAACACAATTATAGCATGAACAATAGACAATTATCATGAACAAAGAAATATAATAATAACCATTTTATTATTGCCTCTAGGGCATATTTCCAACAGGTCTTCGGCTAACACCTTCGGTAAATCTCCCGTCATTAGTATGTTGACATGGCTCTTACGGCTCAGCGCATCGGCTACTATGTTAGCCTTTCCGGGATGATAACGCAATCTCATATCATAATCCTTGATGAGCTCCAACCATCTCCTTTGCCTGAGATTTAGCTCCTTCTGCGTGAAAATATACTTCAAACTCTTGTGATCCGTGTATACTTCACAATGATTTCCAATGAGAAAATGTCTCCAAGTCTTCAATGCATGCACTACGGCTGCTAACTCCAAATCATGCGTGGCATAATTCAACTCATGAGGTTTCAACTGTCGTGAAGCATACGAAACAACTCTTCCCTCCTGCATAATCACTGCTCCAAGTCCTTGACGTGAAGCGTCGCAATATACCTCGTAATCCTTGTGCTGATCTAGCAAAATCAACACTGGCGAGGTAACCAAACATTTCTTTAACTCCGGGAAACTGGCCTCACATTCCTCAGTCCATTTGAACTTGGTATCCTTCTTCAACAACTCCGTCATAGGCTTCGCAATTTTTGAGAAATTCTCTATAAATCTCCGGTAGTATCCTGCAAGTCCAAGAAAACTCTGGATCTCTCCAACTGTTGTGGGTGCTTCCCAATTTGTCACAGTGACAACCTTGGTGGGATCTACTGCTATACCTTCTCTGGATATAACGTGTCCGAGGAATCCAACTTCCTTCAACCAAAACTCACATTTGCTGAACTTGGCATATAACTGATGTTCTCTGAGCTTCTCAAGTACCAAACACAAATGCTCCTTATGCTCCTCTTCATTCTTTGAGTAGACCAAAATATCAATAATGAACACCACGACGAACTTATCCAAAAACTCCATAAACACCTTGTTCATCAAGTTCATGAAATATGCAGTTGCGTTAGTCAGACCAAATGACATAACTGTATACTCGTACAGCCCATACCTGGTGGTAAAAGCTGTCTTAGGTATATCCTGCTCTCGAATTTTTAACTGATGGTATCCTGATCGCAGATCGATCTTGGAAAATACCTTAACTCCTTGCAATCAATCAAACAGATCATTGATCATCGACAGTGGGTACTTGTTCTTGATTGTTACTTCATTCAATCCACGATAATCAACAACCATCCTTAACGATCCATCCTTCTTATCCACTAGAAGTACTGGCGATCCCCAAGGCAAAGAACTTGGGCGAATATAACCTTTATCCAGTAACTCCTTAATTTGCTTCTTAATCTCCTCCAAATCTTTTGCAGGCATCCTGTATGGTCTCTTAGATATGGGCCATGTGCCTGGCAAAAGCTCACTCAAAAAACTCAATATATCTATCCAGTGGCATGCCTGGCAACTCCTCTGGAAATACGTCAGGGAAATCCTTCACCACTGGTACTTCCTCCTGCACAACTCTTGATAAGGAATTTACTTGAGTCCTCTTCGGCACATGCCGGGATACATACTTGATCCTTCTTCCTTCTGGCATCGTAAGCAAAATTGACTTACTGGCGCATTCAATGTTCCCTCCATACTTCGATAACCAATCCATGCCTAATATCACATCCAATCCTTGAGATTCCAATACTATTAGGTCCGAGGGAAATACATAGTTACCAATCCTTAATGGTAACCGATCACACCATAGACTAGCCATATACTCTGCTCCAGGCGAGGTTACTAACATGGGTGATCTAAGGGCTTGGGTTGGCAGTTTATACTTATCCATAAATCCCCTTGAGATGTATGAATGCGATGCACCAGTATCAAAAAGAACGAGTGCAGTAAATGACTTAACCAAAAACTTACCTATTACTGGATCTGGCTGAGCTTCAACCTCCTCCACGTTAACGTGGTTCACCTGTCCCCTATTGAAAGGGTTAGGCTTCTTCCTAGAGCTTACATTGTCATTTCCATTCTGGGCTTCAGGACATTCATTGGCGTAATGTCTAGTCTTCTGGCACTTATAGCAAGTGACTTGGCTCAGGTCTCTCTTGGCTAGCGTTGATGGGTTGGTACAGTTCTGGTTGTTGCTTCCTCCATTCCCATTACCATTCTTGGGGCCATTATGATTGTGCGAGCTGCCTCCTCCATGGGTATGCTGAAAATGTCCTCCCGGTTTCGGGGTAAAACGTGGCTTCTGCTAAGCTCCAGAATTGTACTTTCCTTGTCCATACTTCCTCTTGCGGTTTTCAATATACTGCTGCTTCCCTTCAATCATAAGAGTGCGATCTACCAACTCCTGGTAGTTCTTGAAGCTTGCCACCATCAACTGCATGCTCAACTCATCATTCAGTCCTTCCAGAAACTTCTCTTGCTTAGTTGCATCCGTAGCAACGTCATTTGGGGCATAATGTGCTAGCTTACTAAAGTCATCCACATACTGGCCAACTGTCCGTCCTCCTTGGCGCAAGTTGCGAAACTCACGCTTCTTCATGGCCATAGCTCCTGCTGAAACATGGGTTGTACGGAAAGCCTGCTGAAATTGGTCCCATGTCACCATGGCTATTGGGTAGGTGACAGTGTAATTTTCCCACCATGATGCTGCTGGTCCATCCAACTGATGTGCGGCAAAGCGCACCTTCTCAGCATCAGTACATCCTGTAGTGGTTAACTCCCTTCCAATCTTGCGGAGCCAGTCATCTGCTACTATAGGCTCGGTGCTACTAGAGAACACCGGCGGATTCAGCCTAAGAAAACGGGTTAAGTGATCAACAGGTGGTGGCGGTGGTGGGTTGTTGTTGTTGTTGTTCCCTTGATTCTGATTCTGGACTAGCAATTGCATCAATGTATTCTGCTGCTGGATCAACTGAGTGAGCTCCGGTGGGAAAGCAAATCCATTGTCACGTCTCGGAGGCATCTGGGGTTTAGAAAAGATGAGAATATAGAATAGAATGAGGTCTAGAGGGAAAGCACTACCCATATGCACACGAGGCAAATGCAAACAAAATCACTTCATTCAATCAAACAAGGGCATACAACAGTCTATCTATCGTTACAAAAAGTGCTCGGGCTATACTAGATACATGGGAGAATACTACTAGTGTTATGGTGGTCGACTAGAAAAACTGCTCCGATGAAGACTCCATGATATCTGCTCCAGCTTCATCAACATAGTCATCATCACTATCGTCTGGGTCCGAGTCGGTGTCGTCGATGATGATGTAGTTCTTTGGACAAGTGCAATCTTTGTCTTCTCCTCCAGTTGCGGGAAATCCCATGAACACTTTTAGCTTCTTCTTTAGATCATCATTCTTCTCTACTAGTGTTGCTATTTCCTCCTCATATCCATCGCGTGTAGACTTGAGTTCTTCCTCCAGCTCCGTGACCTTGGTCATGGCTTTCTTCATGTCTATCATGTCTGCACACATCTGGTTCTCCTAGCGTCGAATGTGCTGGTTTAACTCCTGGATGAAAGCTGCAATTGATCTATCCTTCCTGGTGCTGATCATCTCCCATTACTCATCTCGGTGCCCACAAATCTGGTAGATAGTATCCTTGAGATCCTTGTGGTAAACTTCTCTAATGCGCCCCATAGTGATGTGGGCTGCCATGCTCTTTCCTAGACTACAGGTTGGTGCATCAAAGGAAAACTCTATGGGCTCAGTGACGGGCATGAACGTTCATCCTGGAACTTGAACTTGAATCATCCAACGTTCCTCTTCAGGTAAAGTGGCGTTGTAGGTCCCAGTGAAGCTTGGTACTCTAGAGTTCAGGTATCTAGTGACTTCCTTCAAGTGACGTCCAAAGGGTGTATTTCATCCGGTTGCGTGAACTTGTTCCTTGCATCCGCCATCCTAAAAGAGTAGAAAAGATGAGGAGTCAGAAATGAGAAGAGTGAGTAGTGATCTAGGGCTTTTATCTTAGTGGCCGTGTCCTATAGTCAGCGTGTGCTCTGATACCATCTTGTAACGACCAGACCTCAAACAGTCCGATCTCTGTGCTTTAGTATCATCCCTGGATCAGTAATGCTGACACGCACAGTGCTTGAAGGATTTATAACAGAGTAGCAATCACACACTTATTACATCAAATGTCTCAAAAGAGAACTTATTGCAAATAATATGGCTTAAGGCTATCTAATAACGATAACAGCGGAAGGCTTGGAAGATAAGTGAGTCCATCAACTCCAACGGCATCACTGAGTATAGAACCACGACCTAAAGGCACCTTACTCGTCGTCTGAAAAGTCTGCAACATGAACGTTGCAGCCCGAAAACGGGTCAGCACATGGAATATGTTGGCAATGTAACACATAGAGAGTAATGAAAGAATAAAGCTATACTACATGCATATATGGCTGGTGGAAAGCTCTATGGTTACAGTTTTTGCATAAAGCCAACTTTTCCCTACTACAAAGGAATAAATTTTATTTAACTATCATGGTGGTTGTTAAACATTGAGAAGATAGACATCCTCTCAATCCCAAATTAAGTATCATCATTAAAACCCAATAGTATTAATTAAAGTAACATGATGAGATTCACATGATAATCCAAGTACTAGATACTCAAGACGTCCGTAACTGGGGACACAGCTAACCATAATTAGTTTATACACTCTGCAGAGGTTTGCGCACTTTTCCCCACAAGACTCGATCTCCTCCGTTGGGATTCTTGCACTGCATGATTTTTGATAAATGGATGACCGAGACATAGTCTTTCAGAAGTGCTAGCACCTTACGATCGGGTAGACAGTACCAACCTACATCCCCTACATCTGCTTCCCAAAACCCACAATTTAATTAGATCCTAATCATGCGATTGTTTGAGGATTGATCTAATGCAATAAAAGTGGGTATGAAGGGATATGATCAAAGTGTTATTTGTCTTGCTGATGATCCGCGAAACCTAGAGATTCAAAGTAGCAAGCGGCGCACTACGGGTACTCTATCACAAACAAACAAGCATACAATAAGTACTCATCTAATGCACGGGTAAAACTCAAATAACAAATCTAACCAAAAAGTTTAACTTAAGAACTCCGGTTTGCAAAAAGAATCAAATCGAACGAAACAATGAAAGGCAAACGGCGAAAGAAACAAACTTCGTTTACTAATCTGGATCTAAGTCAAATTTTACAGAAGTAAAAACTTGTTTGAGTTGGTTAAATGGAAAGAGGGTTTCGGGACGAAACTCCAGGCGCTTGAATCACCTGATTCTGATAAACGAGCGAAAAGACAAACTAAAACGAAAATCAGATCAGAAATCACGATCAGAAATAATCGCGGAAAATCCGAGAAAAAGAAAACTGACGAACAGATTAATGTATGAATGTTTGTTATCTGAAACTAAACGGTGAACGCGTTCGTTAAAACGAATGAACGAGCGAACACTCGCTAAATAAAAGAACCGATAAAACCGATCTAAAAAATAAACCTAGGGTTTCTAAAAAACGGATCGGTTTTTCTTAGAAAGCCGGGGTGGCGGGCGGCTACCTCGGCTCGGGCTCCGGCGTGGTCCGGCGGGGCTCCGGTGGCGGTGGACGGCGTGGGGTGGTGGGGCGGCGGCTCCTGGCGGCGGCGGCGCAAGGCGGCGGGGCGGCGGTGGCTTGCGGCGACGGCGCAAGGCGGCGGGGCGGCGATGGCTTGCGGCGGCGGCTCCGGCGGTGGGGCTCCAGGGGGGCCTCGGGTCGGTTTATAAAGGGGGGTGGCGGCGGTGGCTTGCGGGAGGGGTTGAGGCAGCGTGGCCCTCCTGGACTCGGCGGCGGCGGCAATCGGGACTCGGTCCCGTTCCGGATGCGGGAGGCGGCGGCGGCTGGGCCGGCTCGGCTGGGCCTTCGGCCCAGTCGGGCGCGTAGGGTTTTTTTTAAATAATCCCGCCGAACTAAGAAAATCCTAGAAAAATAAATAAAAATCTAAAAATGCCAAAACAAATTTTCACGGTCTAAATAAAATATTAGAACAGGATGAACATTTTCTTGGCCCTAAAATGCAGTTTTGAAAACGTGCAATTTTTCCTAAATTCAAATAAAATAGCGAGAAAAAAATACGAAATAAAATCTTACTTGATTTTTTATTAAACCTTCAATATTTCTTTATTTTGGGAAAGTCATTTTATTCCCTCTCTCATATTTTTATTATAGAAATAATTGAAGATAAAATAAATAAAATCAATGATCCTATTTTCAAAATTTGAGAAAAACTCAAATATGAAGATAACAAAATCCCCAACTCTCTCCGTGGGTCCTTGAGTTGCGTAGAATTTCTGGATCAGGCCAAAAGCAAATAAAATATGATATGCAGTGATGACCTAATGTATAACATTCCAAATTGAAAATTTGGGATGTTACATCTGATGACCCAGCATTCAAGTCATACAAGCAATAAGCACATGCCGAAGCTTAACTTGTCCGAGTATAGACAACTACAAATGGAAAAGGCTGAGAAGCCTGACTGTCTACAAGACCCTGCTGAGAGCACAAGATCGTAGCTGAGGAAACAAGTTAAACGTCAAAGTCCACGTGGAACTACTAGTGAGACTGAAGTCTCTCTTCAAAAACATAAATTAAGCAAACGTGAGTACAAATGTACCCAGCAAGACTTACATCAGAAGTAGCTACATATGCATCTGTATCAACAAAGGGGGTGGTGGAGTTTAACTTCAGCAAGCCAGCTTTGACTCAGTGGCTATCCTGTACTACGACTGCTGGTAACTCTTTTGAGGTGGCGCACATGAGTCCACATATTCACCATATCAATACACCACTATGGATCCGCTCCCATCTCCCTACGAGAAGGCCGTCCATAGCACTCACGCTTATCTTGCGCATTTTAGAGTATCCACTTTCACTTGTCTATGACATGTATAAGCAACCAAGTAGTCCTTTACCGCGGACGTGGCTATTCGAATAGATGATGTTAACCCTGCAGGGGTGTACTTCTTCACACATGTTTCCACCACTTAGCTTCTGCACATGACATATGCTTGGCAAACTTCAAGCGAAAGCCGACGTGGGTGTAGACCACGACCTGACTAACCACACAAGTCCCTAGTCCAGGTTTATCGCCTATTCAGGTTCCATCCGCATGGAGTCCAGCCGAGGTTTCCACTACGGCCCTGAAGGATGTGTGCAGGGTTCCCGGGTCAGGTGGTGGGGCTAGCTAGAGAGCGCAAACATCAGCAGAAAGAGAAGGGGGAGATGCGGCAGCTCACAGGGAGGACGGATGGCGGCTCAGGGGCTCAGGGACGCATCGGAGGGGGCGAATCGATTGGTGAAGTCCGGCGAGTAGATGTGGTGGTGACGAGCTCGAAGGCGATGACCTGGTGCTCCTCGACTTGCTTTCGTCAGCGTGGAGAGGACACGGAGGTCGGCAGAGCAACTGGACGTGGCAGAGAGGCGAGGCATGCGCGGTGGCCGCATTGGTAGTGAGCGGCGGTGATGAGCACGCTCAGGTGCGCTATGGGGAGAGAGCAGAGGAGGGGAGAGGAGGAGTGGATAGGCCAGAGTGGTCGGGGTGTGTGGCGTCTCCAGCCAGCCTCTAGCGTCGGCGGAAGCATGAGGTGGCTCAGGCGCGTGCTCGCGCGCGTGGCCACGTGCGCTGTCCTCCTGGCGTGGTGGAGAAGACGACTGGCAGGCCAGGTAAGTGGCCCAGGTGAGTCCTCTCTCTTTTCTAATTCTTTTTGTTTTCTATTTATTCTGTTTTGTTTCAATTTAGTAAAAATACTAAAGCATTTTCAAAATTCCTGAAAATATTTGTGGGCTTTGTTGAAATTATTCCCAACAACCCTCAACTAGTTTCAGAATTATTAGAGCATTTAAAATATTTATAGGATTTAAATGCCCCAATTCAAATACAATATGAGTTAATTTAAAAATCCAGAATGTCTTAGAAATATGTTCATCATTTTTGGCAGAGGTTTTCACCTTCATAAAAAATCATGAACTTTTCTGGAGGCACTTTGGGTTCATTGAAAATATTTGAATTTGAACCTAGTTGAAATTCATCTGGTGCTAGGGTTGAACATCCCCATTTCAAATTTATTTGGAAATTAAACATGATGACATGATGATCAAGCAAGTACAACGGGAGCTGAGCTAGGGCTGTGACACCAGTCCCTTGCTCAAAGCAAATCAAATCAAAATAATTGGAAACAAAACTCCCACAAGATTGTTGTTAGTTGGACGGTACCCATTGTTTCGGACCAGCCATGGAGTGTGCTTGTTGGTGGTAGGGGGTATAAACTTTACCATTAAGTTTGGGAACCGCCTATAATGTATGTAGCATGGAAGATACCGAGATCTCTTAGTTGTTACGTTGACAATGAAAGCATACCGCTCAAAATATTATTCCTCTCTATTTCAAAACTCGAGCTCTGGCACCTCTGCAAATCCCTGCTTCCCTCTACGAAGGGCCTATCTATTTACTTTTATGGCTGAGTCATCATCCTCTTATAAAAAGCACCAGTTAGAGAGCATCACTGTCATTTGTATGCATGTTTATTAATTTATATTGACTATGACTGTGACTGGATCTCTTTTACCATGAATTACAATGTCTAGTCAGTCCTTGATCTTCAGGGATGCACTGCATTTATGTTATGCGGTCTCAGAAAGGGCTAGCGAGATACCATCTTGTTATATTATATCATGATTGTTTTGAGGAAAGTGTTGTCATCCGAGATTTATTATTATTGCTCGCTAGTTGATTATGCCATTGATACGAGTAAACATCAGACCTAAATGTTATTGTGAATATGGTTAGTTCATAATCTTTGCTGAAAACTTGAATGTTGGCTTTACATATTTGCAACAACAAGATCAAACAGAGTTTGTAAAAGTTTTTCTTTATCACTTTCAGTTTGTCAACTGAATTGCTTGAGCACAAGCAAAGGTTTAAGCTTGGGGGAGTTGATACGTATTCATCGTATCTACTTTTCCAAACTCTTTTGCCCTTGTTTTGGACTCTAACTTGCATGATTTGAATGGAACTAACCCGGATTGGCGTTGTTTTCAGCAGAATTGCCATGGTGTTATTTCTGTGCAGAATAAAAAGTTCCTGGAATGACCTAAAACTTCACGGAGCCAAGTTTTGGAATTAATAAAAAATATTGGCGAAAAAATCAGCAGGAGGGGCCCACACCCTAGCCACAAGGGTGGGGGTGCACCCTCCAACCTTGTGGGCCACCTGGACCTCCACCGACGTCAAGTCCAACTCCATATATTCTCTTTCGAGGAGAAAAAAACTAGAGAGAAGGATTCATCGCGTTTTACAATACAGAGCCACCGCCAAGCCCTGTTCTTCCTCGGGAGGGCAGATCTCGAGTCCGTTCGGGGCTCCGGAGTGGGGATTTGTCGCCATCGTCATCGTCAACTATCCTCCATCACCAAATTCATGATGCTCACCGCCGTGCGTGAGTAATTCCATCGTAGGCTTGCTGGACCGTGATGGGTTGGATGAGATTTACCATGTAATCGAGTTACTTTTGTTAGGATTTGATCCCTAGTGTCCACTATGTTCTAAGATTGATGTTGCTATGACTTTGCTATGCCTAATGCTTGTCACTAGGGCCCGAGTGCCATGATTTCAGATATGAACCTATTATGTTTTCATAAATATATTTGTGTTCTTGGTCCGATATTGCAAATTATAGACACCTACTACGTGTTATGATCCGGCAACCCCGGAGTGACAATAGTCGGGACCACTCCCGATGATGACCGTAGTTTGAGGAGTTCATGTATTCACTAAGTGCTAATGCTTTGGTCCAGTACTCTATTAAAAGGAGTCCTTAATATCCCTTATTTTCCAATAGGACCCCGCTGCCACGGGAGGGTAGGACAAAAGATGTCATGCAAGTTCTTTTCCATAAGCACGTATGACTATATTCGGAATACATGCCTACATTATATTGATGAATTGGAGCTAGTTTTGTGTCACCCTATGTTATTAACCATTGCATGATGAATGCCAACCGACATAATTATTCATCATGGATCCATTGCCTACAAGCTTTTCACATACTGATCTTTGCTTCGTTACTTTTCCGTCGTTACTGTTCCGATTACTACAAAACTTCTACTGTTACTTTTGCCACTGTTATCGTTCCTTCCATACTACTTTGCTACTAAATATTTTGCTGCAGACATTAAGCATTTCAGGTGTGGTTGAATTGACAACTCAACTGCTAATACTCAAGAATATTCTTTGGCTCCCCTTGTGTCGAATCAATAAATTTGGGTTGAATACTCTACCCTCGAAAACTGTTGCGATCCCCTATACTTGTGGGTTATCACCATCTCACATGACAGCTCCATCCAAAATGTTATGCTCATTGAATATCTTGGCTATAATTTACATTCCGTATCTAGACTAGCCGATTTCGGTTTCAATGTCCTATTTACTGAAGTAGATTGCCAAGTGTTTCGAAGAGATAATCATAATATGGTCTTTACCGGTATACGTAGAGCTCAACCTAGAACTTGCCTAATTGTGAAATCTTCTAAAGGTTGGTTATGGCATAGGAGGTTAGGTTATGTGGGCATGCAAAATCTTGATAATCTTATTAAAGGTGATCATATCCTTGGTGTTAAAGATGTTATATTTTACAAGGATAGACTTTGCAATGCTTGTCAAGCAGGAAAACAAGTTGGAGGAAGTCATCCTGTGAAAAACATTATGACCACGAGAAGACCGCTCGAGCTACTTCATATGGATCTTTTTGGTCCCAACGCCTACAAGAATCTCGGTGGTAACTCGTTCGAATTGGTCATTGTTGATGATTTTTCAAGATTTACATGGGTGTTCTTTCTTGATGATAAATCACAGGTGCAAAAGATCTCCAAGAACTTTGCTAGGAAGGCCCAAAATCAATTTAAACTGAAGATCAAGAAGGTTCGCAGCAACAACAGAACAGATTTCAAGAGCGCCAATGTGGATACCTTTCTTGACAAAGAAGGGATTTCACATGAGTTCCCGGCTACGTACACGCCTCAACAAATGGAGTTGTTGAGAGGAAGAACGGACACTTATTGAGATGGAAAGAACGATGCTTGATGAATACAAGACGCCAAAACACTTTTGGGCAGAAGCGGTTGAGACAACTTGTCATGCAACAAATCGACTATATCTTCACAAGCTTCTCGGCAAGACAGCATACGAGCTTCTTACCGGTAACAAACCCCAAGTTGGATACTTTCAAGTATTTGGCTCAAAGTGCTACATTCTTGACAAGCATCGACGTTCAAAATTTGCCCCTAAATCTCATGAAGGTTTCCTACTTGGTTATGGCTCAAACTCTCACACTTACCGTGTCTACAACAATTTCACCTGAAAGTTTGAAGAGATGGTAGATGTGAAGTTTGATGAATCTAACGGCTCGCAAGTAGAGAAGTTGCCAATTGATGTAGGAGATAAAGATCCCTCGGAAGCATTTCAAGACTTGTCTATTGGCAAGATTCGCCCAACAGAGGTGAAGGAGAGTACCTCGTCCGTTCAAGTGGAAGCCTCAACTTCACACCAAGGTGAACCACGAGTTGACATGGAGGCATCCACGAGTGGAACATGTCAATACGAAGGAAACGAGGAAGTACAACAATATGAATCTCATCGACCTCCTTCTTCACCTCCACAAGAGAACAACAACGCCAACAACAATGAAGAAGGACAAGAGGAAAAACAATACAATGAAGAGGATGTTCCACCCCGACCCAAACAAAAGCTCCCACGAGTTAGAGCAAGAGTCTCAAGAGATCATCCCGTCGAACAAATCTTTGATGATATTCAAACCGGGAGAATAACTCGCTCTAAAACTCGTTTGGCTAACTTTTGTGAACATTACTCATTCATTTCTAGTATTGAACCTATGAAGGTTGAAGAAGCTCTTGATGATCCGGATTGGGTGAATGCTATGCATGAAGAACTACACAATTTCGAGAGGAATCAAGTGTAGACATTGGTAGAAAAGATGGACGACAACCAAAATGTCATTGGAACCAAGTGGGTGTTTCGGAACAAGCAAGATTAAGATGGACAAGTTGCACACAACAAGGCCCGTCTCCTCACCCAAGGCTACACTCAAGTCGAAGGTATGGACTATGGTGATACATATGCCCCCATTGCTAGACTTGAGTCCATACGCATCTTACTTGCTTATGCCAATCATCATGAAATTAATTACGTTATATCAAATGCACATCAAAAGTGCTTTTCTAAATGGAGAAACTGAGGAGGAAGTCATGTTAAACAACCTCCCGACTTTGTTAATCCCAAGAAACCTAATCATGTTAACAAACTTCACAAAGCTCTTTATCGTCTTAAACAAGCTCCTAGAGCTTGGTATAAATGCTTGACTAACTTCCTTATTGAAAAAGGCTTTGAGATTGGAAAAGTGATTCTACACTTTTTACTAAAAGGGTTAATGGTGAATTATTTGTGTGCCAAATTTATGTGGGTGATATCATATTTGGATCAACTAACCCTCATTTTAGTGAAAAGTTTGGAAGGCTAATGTCGGAGAAGTTTGAGATGTCTATGATGAGTGAACTCAAATTCTTTCTTGGTTTGCAAATAAAGCAAACTAAGGAGGGTACCTTTATTTCCCAAACAAAGTATACCAAGGACTTATTCAAGAAGTTCAACATGCAAGAAAGCAAAGGTATGAAAACACCCATGCCTACTAGTGGACATCTTGACTTTACTAAGGATGGAAAATCGGTTGACCAAAAGGTTTACTGCTCTGTGATTGGATCATTGTTATATCTATGTGCCTACCATCCTGATATTATGCTAAGTGTGTGCATGTGTGCACGATATCAAGCGGCCCCTAAAGAATGTCATCTTAAGGCTGTGAAAAGGATAATGAGATACTTAATTCATACACCAAATTTTGGCATTTGGTATCCTAAGAGGTCTTCTTTTGATCTTTTTGGCTACTCCGATTCGGACTATGCCGGTGACAAGGTTCATAGAAAGTCCATGTTAGGTACTTGTCAATTTCTTGGTAGATCTCTTGTGTCTTGGTCCTCCAATAAACAAAACTCGGTATCCTTATCCACCGCTGAAGAGAATACATTGCCGCCGGATCATGTTGTGCTCAATTACTTTGGATGAACCAAACCCTTAAGGATTATGGTATATATGTGAAACATGTTCCATTGCTTTGTGATAATGAAAGTGCTATTAAGATTACTCACAATCCCATGCAACATTCTCAAACTAAGCATACTAAAGTTCATCATCATTTCATCGAGATCATGTTGCTAAAGGAGACATCAATCTTAAGCATGTTCTAACCGATAAGCAATTGGTGGGTATATTTACCAAACTGCTTGATGAGAAAGTATTTTTCCGTTTGAGAGGTGAATTGAACATTATTGGTGCCTCAAACTTGGAGTAGAAACTCCATTTGGATACATGCAAGGCATGAGCCTTTTGACTAATCCTTGATATTTCTCTTATAATGATGATCATATGTCTTGGATCTATACTTGTACCCTTGCATTTTATCTAACCCTTATAGGTACTTGGATGAGCCCAAATCTATGAGATTGCAAGTCACTCACATCTTGAGCAATCTCTACGTCACCAAGTTTCTACTATATGGTTGTTGAATACAAGGAAGCATGAATCCCCTCAACATATCCTTTGACTATTTCTATATATCAAATTTCATTTGGTATCAAGTTTCATGATTATAATTTTGGATACACAAGTGCTCTTCTTTGCAAGACTAACCCATGTAGGAAGATGAACTCAAACTATAAGTGGTGCTCCCAACTCTTGATGAACTACATCAACTTTGAGCATCCAACACAAGTTCGACTACATGATCAAGATCAACACCACCACCCAAGGTATGTTATTCCATCTTAGAGAAGTTTTGACCCAAGTCATGAGTCAAAGCAACTCAACGAGATGTGAAAACATCAAAATGCTTAAACAAAAAAATGGTAATCCCATTTTGAGCTTAAACAATGAGTATGACCTACGATGAAGTGTCATCACTTGACTCCTCAGTCAATATACTCTAACATAGGTGACTTTCTCCAACCTTCTCTAGATGAAGTTCTATAGTGTTTCTTTGTTCTCCTTCTTCATGCTCTTGCATATGTTTCTTGCTTGTTTGTTCCCTTTTTAAAAAAAAACTTCATCTAGATTTCTTTTCCTTTTGTGTGCTTTTCTCTGTATTTTCTGCATCTAATTCATTGCAAATCCTTTAGTTAATTCCTTGAAAATCCTTGTGAGATTTGGATTGCCAAGTGAGCTGAGTTGACAAATTGTTTTCTCTACCTTAAACTCGGACTCACTGATTCATGCCTATCGGCTAGACCGAACTACAGGGATTACTTGTAGATAGTTCATCGGTACAACCGACATGGACTAACCTGGTCTGACTGATATGCATCATCCCTGACACTGTCAACTCAGTGTCACCGATGAACACGGATTGGCGTTACCGATTTCACTACTGAGAAAACTTTTTGACATTGCAAATCTCATTTCTTATCCAGCTCCACTCGATGATTCTTATCCTCGACTCGCATCTTAAACTACATGCTGCTTTGTAGTGTGTCTCAAGGACCAGACCTATTTGACTCATGCTCTAGAAGATCCCTTCTTGGAAATTGATGTCTAAGGGGGAGAGACAAAGCACATCAAAGCTTATCACATGGGAGAGATATCACATCTTAGCTTCTCCAGATGCTTATTAACAATAGAGGAGAGAAGTCACATGTCTTTAAGAAGGGAAAGACATGTTAATGTATCGTTGTTTGTACCATTTCTTGCTCTGATTTTCTCTTACCCCACCTTCTCCCATTATCCAATATCAGATTCAGGGGGAGAAAGAGTTCATATCTAGGGGAAGAAAATCTTTGGAATTCATTGCACATCTTTAATCTTTGGGGACATGTCCATATCCAAATAGAGTACTAAGTACTCACTCATTATATGTCATCCCAGTCTTGGTACTCTTGTGGTCTCCTAAACTTGCTTTATTTAGAGTGTTCTTGTGTTATCTAACCTTGTTTTCTCAAGCTCATCTCTTCCAAAGCAAGCTCAAGACCACAAGGTAAGTATATGCATCACACTCATGTGCATGATGATCTCTTACCGGTGTACATATTGTTCACAAGAAGGACTCATGAACATGAAGGTACACTTCCTGTATCTACATCATTTGCTCTGATGCATATAGCCAAGATACATGTAACTCATTGCTTGCTCTGACATGCTTATGCATTCACATGCTCTTACATACTATGTTTACATGATTGCATACATGTAGGGGGAGCCTATGCATGTTACATGTCTTTCCATAGCTTTACTTGTTACTCTTCATATCTTTATCTAAAGCTTTGATATATGTTGTCATCAATTACCAAAAAGGGGGAGATTGAAAGCACAAGTGCTCCCTGGGTGATTTTGGTAATTAATGACAACATATCTCTTGTTGGACTAATATCTTTACCTAGTATATTTCAGAAAGTTCAACAATGATGTGGCATGGACAAGAGGATGTGGAACTCCTTCAAAATGCTAAGGGCAAAGATTGGCAAAAGGCTCAAGACTCTTCATTTTCATTTTAGTGATCCAAGATCACATTGAGTCCTTAGGAAAGCCAATACTATTAAAAGGGGATGAGGTGTTGCTTAATGGCCTACTTTCTCAAAGTGCTTAGTGATATTGCTCCATAACCCTCGGCTACTTTCTCATTTCCAAAAATGTCCAAAACCCAAAGTCAAACTCGGCCCTACCGATTTGATCTATCCGACCCACCGAGTTCTTTTGACATAGACACTGCCAGAAACCCTAGACAATTTGGTCTCACCGATACGGATCTCGGTCCCACCGAGATGGCCTTGCAAAGTCTCTGTTGCCTGTTGCAATTATGTCGGTCTCACCGAAATGTGCAATCGGTCACACCGAGTTTTCCTGACCAACTCTTTGTTTGCTCGTTGCTGAAATCGGTCTCACCGAGTTAATGCAATCGGTCACAATGAGATGAGGTTTTGCTCTAGCCATGGCACATCAGTCCCACCGAGTTGATCATGTCGGTCCCACCGAGATTCCTAACATTCGCATTTTGAACTAAATTGGTCTCACCGAGTTCTCCTATTCTGTCTGACCGAGTTGGGTCAATTGTGAGTAATGGTTGGATTTTGTGTGGAGACTATATATACCCCTCCACCCCCTTCTCTATTCAATAGAGATCCATCAGAACATGCCTACACTTCCACTACTCATTTTCTGAGAGAGAACCACCTACTCATATGTTGGTACCAAGACATTCCAATCCAACCAGAAGAATCTTGATCTCTAGCCTTCCCCAAGTTGCTTTCCACTCAAATCATCTTTCCACCATAGCCAAATCTGAGAGAGGGAGAGAGAGAGAGAGAGAGAGAGAGTTGAGTGTTGGGAAGACTATCATTTGAAGCACAAGAGCAAGGAGTTCATCATCAACACACCATCTATTACCTTTTGGAGAGTGGTGTCTCCTAGATTGGTTAGGTGTCACTTGGGAGCCTCCGGCAAGATTGTTGAGTTGAACCAAGAAGTTTGTAAGAGCAAGGAGATCGCCTACTTCGTGAAGATCTACCCGAGTGAGGCAAGTCCTTCGTGGGCGATGGCCATGGTGGGATAGACAAGGTTGCTTCTTCGTGGACCCTTTGTGGGTGGAGCCCTCCGTGGACTCGCGCAGCCGTTACCCTTTGTGGGTTGAAGTCTCCATCAACATGGACGTACGATAGCACCACCTATCAGAACCACGCCAAAAATCTACGTGTTTTCATTGCGTTTGCACACTCCAATCCCATCCCTTTACTTTCTTGCAAATAGCATGCTTTAATCTTTCTGCCGCCTATACTCTTGCCATGCTTGGTTGAAATGTATTGTGAATGCTTAATCTTGTGTTAAAACTCCACCTCAACTTGAAGAACTTAAAAACTGCCACTTTTGCTTGTTGAGGGTCTAATCACCCCCCTCTAGATACCTCTTCTCGATCCTTTCACTACTGATTTCTTAATACTTGGACCTGAACAAGACAATTTGTGTCCCATTATATTTGGTAGACCCTTCTTGAATATTGTTAATGCTAAAATTGATTGTGTTAAAGAAAAAGTTAAAGTTGAGTTTGGTGATGAATCTCATGTGTTTAATTTTTCTAAATTCTCCAAACAACATCATGATAAAGATTTGCCTAATGAAGATGTTATTGTTGGTCTTGCCTTTATTGTTGTGCCTCCTACTAATCCTTTAGAGCAATATTTATTAGGTCACGAGAATGGTATGCATATGAATGAACGAAATAAACTAGATGAAATATTCTTTAGGCAGGAGCCTATTCTTAAACATAATTTGCATGTTGAAATTTTGGGAGACTCTCCTCCACCTAAAGGTGATCCTATGTTTGAATTAAATAAACTCCCCGATACATTGAAATAATATTATCTTGATAAAAAGAAAAAATATCATGTTATTATTAATTCTAACCTTTTAGTGCATGAAGAAAAAAAAGTTGTTGAGGAGTCTAAGGAGACATCATGCTGCAATTGGATATACACTAGATGATCTCAAAGGCATTAGTCCAACTATGTGTAACACAAAATCCATATGGAGCTAGATGCTAAACCGTTGTTGATCATCAATGTCGCTTAGATCCTAAGTTGAAGGAAGTGGTAAGAAATAAAATACTAAAGCTTTTAGAGGCAGATATAATTTATCCTATAACTGATAGTAAATGGGTAAGTCATCTTCATTGTGGTCCTAATAAAGGAGGGAGATATGATTTAACCTATAGCTGATAGTAGATGGGTAAGTACTATTAGGAAGATCGCTAGAGAGATGCCTTTCTTGTGCTACAAGCTCTCGGCTATGACAGCGTCCGACGAGGAGTAGGTAAAACCCTAGGGTAGATGGATCTAGAATGTTGTGTCTTGGTCTAAGAGGGCCCCTAGCTCGCCTTATATACTCGATTGAACTAGAGTTACATGATTCGGGTCGGACTACTCATGGGATCGTGTCCTGTGGTTTAACTAGATCATGTTGTGCGAGGATGGCCACCCGTTTCCATGTCTCCCAAGTTGGTGTGGTGCCCAATTGGCGCATGTGCCTAGGTGGTTGACTCGGCACCTTGGTGGACAATGTGGCTAGCCATGCGCCTGTTCGGCCTGCTTGGATGTCATATCCTCGTCAACAACTAAGATGGACCCTGCAATCTTTCCCTAGTGTTGGTGCCCCTAGGTAAAGAAACTTTCCCTACAGCTTGTGACATACACCCTAGGGGAAGAGTCTTTCCCTATTTATACTACACCTATGCTTCTTTACTTCGGGCAAGCCCAAGGTAAAGTATTCCCCTATGATATTTTTCTATCTGAGCTAGGGTATATGGCTTGAGTAAAATCATAGTTTCAAGTAGTGTTCATGATTGAATGTTTTTTAGCTTTGAAATAATGAGGAAATGCAGACTAAGGCATAGCCTAGCTAGTGGTGGGAAGGGGCTGATGCCTTCCCACCCACCCAGGTTCAAGGCATGGTACTTGCAATTTAGGTTTGTTGCACCAATTATACTGTAGGGGGTTCCCTTACAGTCTTTCTGTCAAAAAAAGAAATAATGAGGAAATCCACATCTGTGTTGACGCAAATCGTGTGGATGTGATGGGTGGCAATTGATCGTCTATCGATTAAGATGTATCAAACGACGTCCCTAAACGTGGTCCATTGACTCATTCATTGTGCTAAAATTATTGGTTGATGCGTGCCAACTAGCAAATAGCAATGATAGGTGTTGATCTTCAAAACCACGTGGCGATACGTGCTGGTCTTGAGTATAACGTGCAATTACAGCGCAATTAGAGCGAGCGTTTCTCCTCAACAACCCCCAACCCCCCAACTAGTATTTAAGTAGTTCCTTACTCGCGTTCATACTAGACATTGTTCTCCAATTAGCCACACCCGTAGGAAAGTAAGGTTAGTTGTCTTTTATGCCCCTTCAGGTTTTTATTGCAAGTGGTAGGGCAGTGCAGTCTAGATCTAGATCTTAAGGTTTCTACTGATATGCAAGAAGATTGTATCGACTTACTATGTTATCACATATATAACATGTCATAGTTCTACGAATTTGGAGACTTTGGGTACAACTTGTTTGTATCTGCTTATTGTCTTCTCTCATTTTTGATATCTTGATAATTTTGTAGGAGGATAGGTGATGTGATGACGCGTTGACACTGTGATACGACATCTTCATTCCGAGTTTGGAGGTAAGAACTTCATGGTTTTTGGACACTTTTTCATTTTAGCTTATCTCTTTTCCTCATGTTCTTGGAATATTACTTTGAGATCTGTTATGTTCTTGGGTATATGAGTAAAAGTTCTGCGCTTATTGAAAATAAGGTAAACTACCATGTTCCGATTGGACTTCATTTAGGTTCGTTTATATCAAATTTCTATCCTATATCTCTCTATTATGCATCAAACCATTCATCCAAAATTTGATGTTTCTTTTCATATTATCTATTCACAAACGTGAACAATAAATTGAAGTTCTTCTCGTGCGGAGGTAATAAACCTTTTAAGTTAAGTACTCCGAGGTCATGTCAAAATATGTCTTGTTCATTCTATGATTGATCCTTAATCTGAGTTGGGTGAGCATACTGTCTAATACTTGCCCTATATTAGCATATTTGAAGGGCTTTGTAAGTAAATATGCATATTCATGTTGACACAAACATGTGGATGTGATGGTGTGGCAATTGATAGTATACCGATTAACATGTATCAAACATACCTAAACATGCTCCATTGACTCACTAATTGTGCTAAAGTTGTTACTTGATGCATGCCAACTAGCAAATAACCATGCCAGGCGTTGATCTTCAAAACTACTTGGCGCTATTTGCCGATCTTGAGTACAACATGTAATTAGAGTGTAATTAGAGCGAGTGTTTCCCTTGGTAGCTATAGACACTCCGGCCGAACCTCCACAACCCCCGATTCGCCAACTAGTATTTATATAATCTCGTCCTCGCCTTCATATTAGACATTGTTCTCCAATTAACCACGACCATAGGAAAGTAGGCTTAGTCATCTCTTATGCCCTTTCAGATTTTTGTTGCAAGTGATAGGGCAGTACAATCTAGATCTCGATATTATTGTTTCTACTGACATGTGAGAAGATTGATGCACTTACTGTCTTATCACATATATGTTCTATCACAGTTCTACGGATTGGAGACTCTGAGTACACCTTGTTTGTATGCGTTTATTGTTTTCTCTCATTTGTGATTTGTTGTCACAATTTTGTAGGAGGATATGGAACATGATGGTGCTTTGACACCGTGTTAGGACATCTTCCTTCATAGTTTGAAGGTAAGAAATTAATGATTTCTAGATACTTTTCCATTTCAGCGTATCTTTTTCTTGTGTTTTTGAAATATTGTTCCGAGATTTGTTTTGTTATTGCTTATATAATATAAGTTTTGCACTTATTAAAAAGAAGTTATATCATCATATTCTATGTAGAGCTCATTTAGGTTTGTTTGTATCAAATCACTATCCTATATATTTCTATCATGCATCAAATCCTTCATAAAAGAACTGGTAGCATTTCTTTTCATATTATCTACTCGCAAGAGTGAACAATAAATAAAAGTTCTTCTCATGTGGAAGTAATTAACGTTTTAAATCAAGTACTCCGAGGTCATGCCTAAATATGCCCCGTTTATTCTACGACGATTCCTAATTGGATTTGGATGAACATACTGTCTATTACTTGCAGTATTAGCATCTTAGCGATTTGGAGAAAACAAAGTGGAAAATAAGAGCAAAGATATTTTTCCTTTTTTGAGGAAAAATACATTGATCTTAGGCGAGAAAACAAAGTAGAAGTAGAACATAACGCATGTTGAAGGGCTCTTAGCAGTTATCTGCGGTAGAGCCAAGTCCAATCATCATCAAGCGCTCGAGTCGCAATTGACAGTCAAGAAACAAACTATGGAAGATATTACCCCCCCCCCCCCCAGCCTCCCTAACCCACCCACCGCAATTTCCACATTTAACCAGTACATTTATTTAAAAGATTTTGTGGGGACGATTGTAATAGGAAATATATTTAAGCCTACAGTAAATACTGGCAAGCAGAAAAGATTAGTACTTATTTAATAAAAATATATATCATTTGGCAGTACATTAACTATTTTAGTACGAAAATGGCAATGTGTAATCACGTGCTTCCTATGTTTCAGTATATATACAAGCCGTCCTGTTTTGACTCTAATTGACCTCCAATTATACCCATCAATTTGATTAGTAAAAATACAAATTATATATAAAAAAAGCGGTATACCAGAGGCACCCAGCAGTCCAGCTGCATATCGTATCGGTCGGTCGGTCGGTCGGTCCAATGGCTGATCACTCATTCGCTCGCTCCATCTCCATGGTCCAGTAGCAGGACAGTAGCTCTGAAATTCCAAAGTGCGCGCTGGCCGTGTCGTGCAGAAACACATGGCGACCATCCGGCCTTCGGTACTCCCACATGTTCGTGTTCAGATTTTTCGAGTTAGTAGGCGCACAGGACTACAGGAGTATGAATTACTGTGCGCCATGGACAAAAAAATCATTTTGTACTCGTATCCGCGAAATCATCCAGGCACACACAAAAAAATACCCCCTCCGGTGAAATAACATCATTTCCTACTCCCTGAAGAGTACCACTGTCTATTAGTATTACAGTACATTTGTCAATACTTCCTTCATTTCATAATGTAGTGCGTCCGCATTTTCCGATATCTAAATTTGACCATAATTTTAACCGATAAAAACGACTGCGGTAGGAACACAAATTACGAATTCAGTGGTATAATTTTTGCTTCCGTCGCAGTTGGTCTTATTGACTAAATTTATGATCAAAGTTAAATCTCAAAAAACGTGGGTGCACTACTATGGAATGGAGGTGTGGTGCGTGCTGGGTTTTTCTCAGTCTTCCCGAGTTTCCAATCTACGTAGTCTCCAAGCATGCAGCTTCGTCCTCTTTCTTTTATCGGTCTTCTTGCTTCCGGGTTTCAAACCCTGATTTTGGTGCGCAAATAGTAAAAACTTCATGTTATTTGTCAGAGCAGCAAGAAAAAACATATATAAATCTGTTGTCACTCAAAATGAACAAGTGAAAAAGATATTTTTTTTGAAGGATGTTATACTGCATCCAGTTTTTTTAGGCTATTTTCAGAACATCAAGTGTTTGTGATTTTTAGGTAAAGCGCTACACATCAAAATGGTACTCCATCCGTCCCATAATATAAGATCGTTTTTTAAGCTAACATAGCTTAAAAAACGTTCTTATATTATGGGACAGAGGAAGTATTTTATTTCTGCCGCAACTAGAGCCTGTCCGGGCTAGTCCTCCTCGAATGAAGTTCAAGATTCGGCCTAGTGCTGCTAAGCCCAAGCCCAAACCAACCTCAACCCAGCCAAGTCCAGCAATAATAAGGCCAAGTTCGACCATAACTCGTCATTTAATTATTATTTTTTGAATTGTCTCAAAAAATTTCTCGCAAAACAAAGGCATCTCTTTGTTTTCTCGCAAAATAAAGGCATCTCTTTATTATGTGTCCATCACCAAGTCTAAGACAACCGAAACACAGTTTGTTTTACAAAAGGCACTCATGCTCCACCAATCTTGTCACTGACCATCATCCAAATTAGTTAAATATAGCCCGTGCAATCATCTTCAAATGGCAACACCTAGAAACCAGTCTCATGCCACCCTACCCTAAAGTGAGCCAAGCACACATATCCACTGCCAAAGAAAAACTCTAATCCTATTAAAAACAAAATTGTATAGCAAAATCTTTACCGTAGAACTTCCAAATTGTGTCACAATAAGCTTGGGGTTCATCCCAGCTAGAAACTGGCCATCGGTATTCGTGATACTTGTAGGCAGACGTAAATTTGTCTATTAAGTCAAAGCAAGGTAGCGAACATACCGCAAGTCCTTTTCTGAGACCCATGACATGACATATGTCTACAAGCTTGGTACCTTCCCGAAATAAACAAAAAAGTGATTGATATTCTCCAAACACAAAGATGTGAAAAACAAATGCTCTTAAATATACACCGTGTACATGCCGGTAGGTATTCATGTCTCCTTTCACCAGCATCCGAAAGCCATATAAAATATGAAGATATGCAAATAAACCAAAAAAAACAACAAAATAGGATGGTTGTTTCATATCCTAATGCAATAAAATGTACGGCGAACATGGAGAGCGATTTTTATGTGAAAACCCTCTGAAAAAATATGTTGTGACGAATGACGTCGATCTTCACTATGTCGGGAGAGGCATACAGAAACGTTACTAGAGATTTACAACAGTTCTTCAACCCATTATGTGCTGCTTAAGGGGGTACATATAAGAGTGAGTTAGAGCCTAAACCATAGCTTGCCAAGTTAAACTTGACATCGTACGCCGGAACCCATCCTCTCATCATAAGAATTCGAATCATACAACATCAAGATTGTCAAAAGACGTTTGCGTGGAAGTTTAAGTCAGAATATATAAAGCGGACAGAATAAAGTGATTGGGAGGGGAAAAAACAAGTTGAAACGAAGAAAAATAAAACGTAAAATAAATCCTGAGAAAAAGGCAAGGGTCCAGGCATCTTAATCCTTTTTCCCTCGAGCCAGAGAGATATTCTTGGATGATCCAGCCTCACATTGTTCCGAAAGACGATATATAGGATGAACATTCCTCGTGATCTAGGTGAACATTCAGTTTGACAGGAAAGAAAAAGGAGGGCGTCTTGTTTGTTGTACCTTAAAGATGATCATTCTGCGTGCGCTTTGCATGCTTAGCACACTTTATAATATTCACCACCAAAAGAAGCGATTAGGACCTTTCTCCCCACGGGGGAAAGGGAATCTAATTCCTCCAAGCCAAGGCGATCATAATCTAATCCCCAGGCCGTGAGATTCCATCATGTGCCCCCCCTAATCCTCACCCCCTAAGTGCATGGGGCTGTTAAAGAAAGACCTGGCTGACATTCAGTTAGTACGTACAAGACAACACCGCAATCACACTGCTCACTGGCCTCTAGACAAGCAAGCAAGCAGACAAGGGGAAAAAAGTTGCAGGATCCAAGGCTAGCTAGGGTTTAAGTGGGCCTGATCTGATGACAGTAGTAATATGTTTGCACACCCCAAGGCGTGCTAGGAGCAGTAGCAGCTATAGCTCAAATCATCATGCAGATGGGCAATGATCGGGAGAGAATCCCTGAGGTGGCATCTTGTGCCTGCGTGTGGGTGATGCGGGGTCAACTAATTTAACCGCAGGAATTGCTTGATTAGGGCATAAGTATTCGTCACTCTAATCAGTAGTGCTGGCCCAATAGGGAAAGTTCACTAAAAACTAACACTGCCCCACTAACCCGGGTTGTTTGGTTGCTTGTGCAGCTAGCTGCGTGTCAAGTGTTGTGTTCAGAGCCTGCAAATCGGAGCGATGTGTCTTCTCTTTCTCTCTTTTTTACATTTGCAGCAAGCGTAAGACAGATGATTGGTTAGTGGTTTGGTCTGGTCATGGGGGGTTATGATTAGGGCAGCGGGGGTGTGGTGGTCAACTCTTAGGGCACAATGATGCATCCTGTGTGATACAGACAAACCCACTATATATGCCCTCTGCTAAAGCCTGACGACCGAGCCTGCTAATACTACTCCCCCCTTTTTGCTGCCTGCATGCATCGTGCTTACTACTACTGTAATTGCGTGGCACATTTTGAGTACCACAAAGCATTCTCTGTTTGTATGTGTGCATGCATGTAGGGTCTCTGCCTGTCATTTCCTGTGTTTTCTCTCTTCCTGATGATAGAGTAGTATAAAAAAACTAGCGATGGTTTTTATTTCTCATTTGAGCTAGTAGCAGGTGGCGCGACGTTTAATTCGCATGTGAACTTGGGAAGAAACAAGCTCTGCTCGTAGCCAATTAGCGGCAGCAGCAGCAGCAGCTATGAGCACCGATCAGGGGAGATCAGTGTCCATGATGAATTGGTATCTTCCGACAATGGGATTTGATGCGGCGCTTGCTTAGAGCATGGTTAATAGTATAGCCAACTGCTGGCTATAAGCCATTGCCATGTCATCTATAGCCTATCTTATAGCCAATATGTACAATAGTTGATTAGAAGAGTGTACTACTTTTTTATTATATGGCCCACCTTTCACTCTCACAAAGTGCCTAGGAGCACGTGCTAGAGCTGGCTCTTCACCAAGAGCCGGCTTCCCTTCTCTCTCTTCTTCTCTTTCCTCCAACTAAGTAAGAATATACTAGTTTATTTCTTATAGCCAGATGACTCAGCTCTATTGTACTTGCTCTTACGCATGAGAATTAAATACGCAGCCAGCAGCACAAGGGTCTTGTGAATGAATGCATAGAGAGCCCATGAGGGCATTGATCAAGCGCCTAACCTAACTCGATCCATTCTCCCCTGTCCTTTTGGAAATCTCTCTCTCTCTGTGTGTGAGAGAGACTGACAAGAGCGATGATGAGAGAGAAATCGTCCGTTTGGGGGGCGTCAAAAACAAACAAGCAAGCAGGGAGGGAATCACGGCCGGCCACAGTGGAGCGGGGGCATGCGGGCGCTGTTCCCTTCGCCTTCACCTTCTCTCACCCAGCTCGCCTTGCTTCTGACACAGCACAACCCCTCTATGAAGTACGCTCGGTTTCTTTCCTGATAGTGCAAGCAAAGCAAGCGCCAGACACACACCACCTATTATTTCCTCTCCATCAGTCCATCTTTTTCTTTTTGGTTATTATTTACACCAAGGGCGAGCGAGCACTAGAAGAAAACAGCCTAGCCTTGCCTTGCCATCTGCCCAAGCTTCTCCCTTCTCTCTCTCTCTCTGCCCCTCTGGCTAAGCACAGCGCAGCAGAGACGGATCCTCCGTCTCCACACTTTGACACTATTATTTTCCTTGTAGTATTGCCGTGGGTGTGCCTGGCTGCCTTTGGGAAAGGGAGGCCCTAGACCCTAGACGCCCTAGCGCAATGGTGGAAGCTGCAAAGGCTGGAGGCCTTGCTCCTTCCTTCCTTGTCCTCTTGATTAGCCCTTGACAAACACCGAGGTTCGCTTGCTTTTGGTCTCTTCTTGCTTGCTCACCCTCCCCTCCCCTCCCCTCCCCCCTCTCTCTCCTCCTCCTCCACTGTTCAAGCAGTGCAGGACAAGAAGAGAAAAACTGTCCATGAAGGAAGCTCCTCCACCTCCTCCCCCCATGCTTAGCTAGCTCGTAGTCCTTGGTGGTGTGTGGGAGAGGAAGGGGGGAGAGAGGAGAGAGGTCAAAGGAAGGCTGGTCCATACATTAGTCCATCCATCCACGCAGAAAAAACCACTCCTAGCAGCTCGCTCGCTTGCTTCCTACTACTAGTACTAGTAGTAACTAGTAAAACTCGCATCCACGGGAGGAGTGGAGTAACCCCTCACTCGCTCGCTCGCTCGCTTTGCTTGCCAAGAACAGCCCCACTGTTCATCATCCATCCTACCATCCTTCCTTCCTTCCTGCATCTTGTTGCGGGTGAGTACAGCAGCTACCCATCTCCTAAAGCTGATCTCCTCCTTTGCTTTTATCTTCTAATCTTGTTTGCATGGGCAGAGGAGGAGCCCAGCAAAGTAGAGGCTAAGCTAGGCAGGAGCAGGATATTGTTGCGGAGTATTTTGCATTTATTTGTTTGTATGTATGTATGTATGGTGTAATTGAGCAGCTGGCTAGATTATGTATGCTCTTGGAGTTTGCAAGTGGTATCTTCTTGATAAGGTCCCCAAGATCCCACACCACACCACACCACACCATGCACCTCTCTCTCTCTCACATCGCCTTCCTTTTTGTTCTCCACCACCTCTCTCTTTTCTTTTCTTTAGTGTGTGTTGAGAGTCCCGAGAAACACTGAATTTTGTTGGCGTTGAGTTGGAGGCGCCATTGGCCTTTTCTTGCCCTCTCTCATGGTGTCCATTGTGCAGCTGCAGAGAAGGCGAACAGAAGCATCAGCAGCAGCAGCGTCAGCGTCAGCGAGAGGCATCCTTCCGGACAGGGAGGGGAGGATGGATCTTTCTGTGCCCCGAGGCGAGTTCCCGATCCCAATGCATCAGCACGCCGCCGCCTCGCCCTACGGGGGCATCGGCGGCGGGGGCGTCGCCGTCGCCGACCATGCCATGGAGCTGCACCACGACCACGCCAACCACAACGGACAGTCCCAGGCGCAGGACATGCCGTCGCCGCCTGCTGCTGCGTCTGAGGACAGCTCCGGGAAGAAGCGCGCGGCGGCCATTGCCGGCGGAGCGGGAGGGCCGCCGGTCAAGTACCGGGAGTGCCTCAAGAACCACGCGGCGGCCATCGGCGGCAACGCCACCGACGGGTGCGGCGAGTTCATGCCCAGCGGCGAGGAGGGCTCGCTGGAGGCGCTCAAGTGCTCCGCCTGCGGCTGCCACCGCAATTTCCACCGCAAGGAGCTCGACGACTTCGACGGCGACAGCTGCGCCTCGCACGGCTACGGCTACGGCTACGGCCACCACGCCGTCCGCCGCCTGCTAGGCCCGGCCGTGCCGCACCACCACAAGAGCAGCGGGGGCCTCCTCGTCACCGCGGACCACTACGGCGCCTACGCTGCGGCACGCGCGCTCCCTCCGCCGCCGCCCCCGCCGCTGGGACACCACCACCAGATCATCATGCCGCTCAACATGATCCAGACGTCCGAGTCGGACGAGATGGACGGCAGCGGCGGCATCATGGGCGACGGCAGAGGCGGGCTAGCCTCGGGCGGCGGCGGCGGCGGCTCCTCCTCGTCCAAGAAGCGCTTCCGCACCAAGTTCACCGCCGAGCAGAAGGGGCGCATGCTGGAGTTCGCGGAGAACGTGGGGTGGCGTCTCCAGAAGCTGGACGACGCCATGGTGCAGCACTTCTGCCAGGAGATCGGCGTCAAGCGCCGCGTCCTCAAGGTCTGGATGCACAACAACAAGCACAACCTCGCCAGCAGGCCGCCCCCTACCTCGCCCACGCCGCCGCAGTCACAGTCAATGCCGCTGGCGATGTCAATGCCGATGCCGCTGGGCATGTCAATGCCGATGCAAGTGCCGCCGTCGCAGCCCGGGCCTTCCGGCCACCGCGGCCCCAGCTCCCCGCGCGCGCAGGGGGAGCTCAAGCTCGACTGACGTCACAAAGAAGCCCTGGTGTCCGTCAACGGCGCCACGGTTGCTGATTCTGCTAGCGTTAGTAAGCCGCATTGCCATTAATTTCACTGTTCCATCGGCGCGATCGATCGAAGCAGAGAGAAGAGAAGAGAAGAGAACCAAAAACAAACCCGAGTCTACCATCATCTCCATTTTTTTTCCTTTCGCTGTTTATCTTGTCATAAGGTTGGGGAGCAAGCATGAGAGGGGGGACATAGGCGAACCGGACTGAGCTCCACTCAATTTCAATTTATTTTTCCTGGACCTAGCTTTTTTTCTTCTTCTTCGTCTCCTTGGTTGGTGTCTCTGACTTGAAGTCTAGCAGTACCTGTTGAGCTGAGCATTTGAGTTGCCATGGATCAGATCAGATGATCAGAGGCTGTATGAAATTGATTCTGACTTGTTTACAATTTCTCCGTTTATCTTCAATTTCTCCATTCTAATCTGCAGAGTCTGAATTTCTTTTGAGAACATGAGATGCAATCTCTCCCTGGGTCTTGTATCTTTCAGGCGCACTGTTCACGAGTCATGACATGATCTGCATGCTTAATCTGCAGCCCCTGTCGGTGCTGTTACTGTGGCCTGCCTGCCTGCATGCATGCATGCATGCCTATGCCTGATCTGATCCGGCGATGTGAATTCACCACTCACAAGCCACGAAGACGATAGAAAGGGGAGAGAGATTCTTGTCAAGAATTTGGGAGCCTGAGAGCGATGGACCGGAGGGTGAAAATTAAAATTTGGCCGTCCCCGTTTCTCTATTTGGGGCGGATGATAGTCCTCGGCCTGCGCATCGGGCTGGCTGGCCCTGCCCGGCCCCGAGCGCGCAATCAATCATTCTTGGGGCCCGTGTACGAGTGCAGGGGGGCAGGGGAGCATGTGGCCAACCAAGCCAAAATTGGTTCGGGTTTGCCGCGGGAACAGAGATGGAAACCATGCGAGATATCGCAGTGCTCCCCGTGCTCCTGCAGGGGATTTCCTACGAATTCTTCTTGATCTATCTATCTATCTATCTATCTATCTATTTTTTCCCTCCTGATCCCTACTACCCCTGCATGTGCGATTGAGGTGCTGATTTGGTGTGGTGGTGTTAAGAGCATCTCCAGCCGTTCGTCCTCAGGGGCTGGATATAGTGCCGGGGCGAACCGGTGATAATTTTGGCGTGGTGGCGATCGGGTTCGCTCTCAGTCGACGTTTTGTAAATATTTTTAAAAACATACTTGGACAAAATTCGGCAAACGGGACATAGATTCGGCGATATTTAGGTCTTCCACAGTCTTTTTGCATATTAAAAACATAAATTTACTAAAAGGAAAAAAACTGCTGCTGAGGCGCCTAGAGGCCGAAGAGCTTGCTGAAGGCATCGTAGTCGCCGCCGCCGTCGTCCTCCTTCTTTTACTTCTTCACACCGCGACCGTCCCTGCTGAACCCCTGCCCGGGGTCACCCTGGTGGACTGGTTTGGACGGCGGTGGCGCGTCGTCGTTGCTGTCCTCGAGGACGATGACGTCTCCCTCGTCGCGGCCACGGCGGCGATCTTCTCTAGGGCGCGGCGCTGGCGCTCCATCTTCAGTCGGGCCCAATCCTCCCGCGGCCACTTCATGGCGGCCTCGTTGTCGAGTGCGGCCATGTCATCGTGCTCGCTCTTCATGGCGGCGAGCCCCGGCTCCGTCTTCGGCTTGACGAGGCGAGAGGTAGGAGCCAAGGAGGCACGATCGCTCTCGTTGATGACGAGGGCGGCGCCGCGGGTGCGACGGCCGAGCGGCGTTTCCACGGGCTCGGCCTTGACGCTGACGAGCGTCGGCCACCCGGAGGAGTGGGAGGAGGAACGGGAAGAGGAGGAGGAGGAGGACCCTCCCATCATGCGCCTCGGGGGGGGGGGGGGGTCGGGGCCGCCGGGTACTCGAGCGTTGGATCGTTGACACCCTCGAGGTACTCGAGGACGGCGTGGAGCGTGCAGCCGGGGAACCGCTTTCCCATCGACGGGGCGTGCGTGCGATGGCTAGATGGGAAGAGGGGGGAAGAGAGAGTGTCGGCGGCGAGAGAGAGGGGTTGCGGAGCGACTGCGTCCACCGGCGAGGGAGGGGGGCTTTTATAGCGGCGGGGGGCGGCAAACGTGTGTACGCCTGGCGGGAGAGGGCGCGTTGTCGAACTGCGCCGCCCGTGAGAATCAATGGAACGCTGACCGGCGGCAGCCTTGGCATTGATTCCCCGCGGAAAAACCGAGGCGACGAGAACGACGATGCGCGGGGTTGCTGACTTGGCGGGACCGCCGTTCTTTCGCACCAAAAACGATTCCCCCGCCTCGGCGGGGGGGGGGGGGGGGGGGGGGTTGGGGGGTCGGGGCCGCCGGGTACTCGAGCGTTGGATCATTGCCACCCTCGAGGTACTTGAGGACGGCATGGAGCGTGCAGCCGGGGAACCGCTTTCCCATCGACGGGGCGTGCGTGCGATGGCTAGACGGGAAGAGGGGGGAAGAGAGAGCGTCGGCGGCGAGAGAGAGGGGTTGCGGGGCGACTGCGTCCACCGACAAGGGAGGGGGGCTTTTATAGCGGCCGGGGTCGACAAACGTGTGTACGCCTGGCGGGAGAGGGCGCGTTGCCGAACTGCGCCGCCCGTGAGAATCAATGGAACGCTGACCGACGGCAGCGTTAGCATTGATTCCCTGCGGAAAAACCGAGGCGACGAGGACGACGATGCGCGAGGTTGCTGACTTGGCGGGACCGCCGTTCTTTCGCAACAAAAGCGATCCCCCCCCCCTCCCGGCGTGCCGGGTTGGTTTGGATTCGCCTGTGTCAATTTCGACCTTAACCGGCAAAAAATGGGTTTCTAGAAATGCGACAGGGCTGTTTTTTCAGCATCGGCGCTAAGAAATGGTCTGGGAGACACGGCTGGAGTTGCTCTTAAGTACGTACGGGTTTCCATGGCAGCAAGCAAATGGCGTGCGCCGTTGCGGGCAGCGGCCTGGGTGACTGCTGGGGACAAGGCCGGCTTGGTGGATCAAGCGCGGAGACAGACTTTTATTGCTGCGGAAGTGCCAATGTTTTGCTGTCCCTGTGGCTGTGCGTGTACTTTGTTGCCTCCCCTCGCCTGCCATGGCAGCAGGCGCGTTTTATGTTGAGCAGTGCTATACACACGATAGTGGCGGACGATGTGTGCACGACAATGCAATCAGCTCCGTCCATTGCATGGCAACAGCAGACAGCAGGCCGCTAGATGCTTATCGTGCAGTGGTCGTGCGCATATTTGTCGTCTGCGAAGCAGTTCCGTTTTATGTTTCACCACGGCACCAACGCTGAGGGGCATTTAACCCCCTGGAGATGGAGATGTGGTGGTATGTTGTACGGGCCGCACTCTCCTCCGTGGTTTCTAGTCCTGCGGGCACTAATGCCGCGTGTCTTTTGGAATGAAGGGGTTTTGCTGGGAATTCTACATAAGATCATCCCTGTGTTCCGGTACGTACTGGTAAATGTAATCCATTCTGTACCGAACCAACTTTGATCCTTGTCCACTTGCAAAGGAACACCTTGCGCCGTTGCACGCAAGGGGTAGTCATTGGTGGATCCGTTTACCCCAAGAGTGCCGCACTCTTGCGGGTAGGATTCACCGTTTTCTGCGGCTGAAACACGTATTTTTTTTGTTTCATAAAAAGTCCTCCACAAATGAGTTTTTTTTCTTTTTTTCCGTACAATGAATATCATAAATGATAAAATTTACATCTTGCATCTTGCTTGCACACCCCATCTTTCTTTCTTTTTTTTAAAACGGATGTATTCTTTTTTTACGAGGAAAACTTTCAATCTATTCATCAACTGTCAAGATAGTACGAAGAACACCAAAAGTAATAAATACATCTATGTCTGTAGACCATCTAACGATGACTACATGTACTGAAACGAGCCAAAGGCATGTGGATTTTTGAGAAATTAAAGGTCGTGGACGCTCATCACGCTATAACATATGCGGATATGCCAGTGGGAGCAATAATAATCACCATACACGTCTTGCTATAGGTTTCATTTCGTGCGGAACTACGTGCATAAAATCCAGATGACCAACAAAAATATCCGACAACACCGCAGATGCTGAGTTCAAATTACAGTCCATCCTGCCGCATGATGATACAATTGGGAGCAAAGAGCCGCGCCCCCCTGTTTTGTTCCTACGTGTGGGTCATGCCATGCCATGCATATGCGTACACGTCGCTTTGGATTCGTCCCAAGTGCAAGAAATGAAATGCTGCCACGCTGGCCTTTTCCTCTTGGCTCCAGTGCTCTAGGCTGTAGCCCCCTGTTGCTGCCATTGCCAATGTTCGGGCACTCTATGCTAGTATTCCAGAATTTGTGCGTGGTCCCGCTGCCACGCAGGCATGCATGCATGCATGCATTTGCAGCCTTGTGTTGTCTTGTGTTGTGTTGGGATCGTCGTGTAGGACAGACAAGGTAGCGTGCTTGAGACCACGTCACTTGTTCTGGGACCTAGCTAGGGAGCTGTACATTATACAGCTAGGGTTTCCACTACACTTTGTAAAATAAATAAATCTAAGCCAAGTAAACAAAGCATGAATAGAGAATGATAAATATATTTGACTCGCTCCTTCTTGCACTGAAAGTTGTGAACCCAGGGAGGCAAAAGTCGAAAGAAAAAATAACGGCTGTGCCAAGCAGGGGCAGCTCAGCCGAGCTGAAATGATCACACCAGGCAGGCCAAGACAATTATTACGGGCGCCCGTATTGTCAATGCGAAACTCACTCGCCATCTCGTGCGCCTCTGCAGCCTCCGTATCATGGTCTGCGAGTGAGTGTGGGTTGTGGAGCTCCATGACTTGCTGCTGCGGCGCAGGGAGCCCAACGCACGCCCTATACCAGCTGAGCTGAGCTAGCCCATGTGTGCCTGCTGCGACGATAGATGGATGGATCGATGGGTGGTGCTTGCTGCCAAGCCAAGCCATCAGAGATCAGTCCCATGTTCTTGGCACCAGAACTGCGTCACCAACTCTGTAATTTTCTCCTGCAATTTCTTGCCTTGCCCTTTTAGTTTGGGGATGGATCTGTCAACCACCAAGAAATCATTTGCTTACCTTGGGGAACAAATTCAGTAGCATGCACTGCTATGGGCATGATCTGATCTGCCCCAGCTCTCTACCCAGCAAACTTGCTACGTACAACAGCACTATATGTGGTAAGAGCATCTAGAACCGGACGCCGCCATGTCCGCCCCAAACTCCCGGGCGGCCTGTCCGGTTAGTGTCCGGACGTAAAATTGTCAACCAACCGTACGCCTGAAAAGCATCCCAAACACGCCCGCTAGCCCGCAACTTCCAGTCCACACGTAAGAGGGATACTCGTATGCAACTTCATCCTGTTTTTTCGATCTGATATGTTGCTTCTCTTACTGCCATCGTCTTACTTTCTTTTTCTTTTCGCAATTCTGTAGGACCAGATACACAATGTGAAGAACATGAACCGGTGCAAGCTCATTGCCGAGTTCCTACATACACACATACCATGACAATTTGAGTCTCTCACATACATATGTACCCATGATGCCTCGACCCAGCCGCCGCCCCAACCCCAACTCCGGCAGCCTCCTCTCCCTCTAGCGTCGCCGCTCCACCCCTCTCCCGCGACCCTCACCTTCTCTCCCAAGGGAGGGAAGGGAAGGCCCCAGATCTGCAACGGCGATCCGAAACCCATCAGAAACCTAGCTGCCCCCCCCCCCCGGGTCGCCTCCGCCCGGGCGACTCCGAAGGATCCTCTCCCGTCCCCTCCAGCCCTCTTCATCGGCGTACCCCCTGGCCGTCGCCGCCGCCGATGCCAGCGGTGGCGGCGCCATTCTCATCATAAGACGGAGGGGAGGAGAGTGCATGATACATCCATTTTGCATCATGTTTTCTTATTGTTATTTATAATTTTTTTATCCATAACAATGCTTTTTGGAATAATTCTAATGCCTTTTCTCTCATAATTTGCAAGGTACACACCAAGAGGGAGAATTCCGGCAGTTGGAAATCTGGACTTGGAAAAGCTACGCCAGGCTACCTATTCTGCACAACTCCAAACAAGCTGAAACTTCACAGAGATTTTTTATGGATTATTTAAGAAATATTGGAGCAAATAACTATCAGAGGGGGCCCACCAGGTGGGCACAACCCACCCAGGCGCGCCCTGGTGGGTTGTGCCCTCCTCGGCCCACCTCTAGTGCCCATTTTTGGTATATAAGTCATTTTGACCTAGAAAAAAATAAGGAGAGGACTTTCGGGATGGAGCGTCGCCGCCTCGAGGCGGAACTTGCAGGAGCACTTTTGCCCTCCGGTGGAACGATTCCACCAGGGGAACTTCCCTCCCGGAGGGGGAAATCATCGTCATCATCATCACCAACAACGCTCCCATCTTGGGGAGGGCAATCTCCATCAACATCTTCAACAACACCATCTACTCTCAAACCCTAGTTCATCTCTTGTGTTCGATCTTTTTGCCGGAACTATAGATTGGTGCTTGTGGGTGACTAGTAGTGTTGATTACATCTTGTAGTTAATTACTATATGGTTTATTTGGTGGAAGATTATATGTTCAGATCCAACATGCTATTTAATACTCCTCTGATCATGAGCATGTTTATCATTTGTGAGTAGTTACCTTTGTTCTTGAGGTCACGGGAGAAATCATGTTGCAACTTTGCAAGTAATCATGTGAATTTGATATTTGTTCGATATTTTTATAGTATGTATGTTGTGATTCCCATAGTGGTGTCATGTGAACGTCGACTACATGCCACTTCACCATATTTGGGCCTAAGGGAATGCATTGTGGAGTAGCAATTAGATGATGGGTTGCGAGAGTGACAGAAGCTTAAACCCCAGTTTATGCGCTATTCCGTAAGGGACCGATTGGGTCCAAAAGTTTAATGCTATGTGTAGGATCGAAAGTATGTCTAGAGGGGGGGGGGTGGTGATTAGACTACTTGACCAAATAACTAGCATTTTCCCAATTTTAAGTCTTGGCAGGTTTTAGCAACTTAGCACAATTCAAGTAATCAACCTACCCATGCAATTCTAAGAGTATAGCAGCGGTATGTAAAACAATTGCATATGAAGGTAAACGGAGGAGTTTGGAGGGAGCAAACACAATGTAGATATGGAGATTTTTGGTGTGGTTCCGATAGGTGGTGCTATCGTACATCCATGTTGATGGAGACTTCAACCCACGAAGGGTAACAGTTGCGCGAGTCCACGGAGGGCTCCACCCACGAAGGGTCCACGGAGAAGCAACCTTGTCTATCCCACCATGGTCATCGTCCACGAAGGACTTGCCTCACTAGGGTAGATCTTCACGAAGTAGGCGATCTCCTTGCCCGTACAAACTCCTTGGTTCAACTTCACAATCTTGACGGAGGCTCCCAAGTGACACCTAACCAATCTAGGAGACACCACTCTCCAAAAGGTAATAGATGGTGTGTTGATGATGAACTCCTTTCTCTTGTGCTTCAAATGATAGTCTCCCCAACACTCAACTCTCTCTCATAGGATTGGATTTGGTAGAAAGATGATTTGAGTGGAAAGCAACTTGGGGAAGGCTAGAGATCAAGCTTTATGTGGTTGGAATGGAATATCTTGACCTCAACACAAGTGTAGGTGGTTCTCTCTCAGAAAATGTATGTTGGAAGTGCAGGCATGTTCTGATGACTCTCTCCACAAATGAAGAGTGGGTGGAGGGGTATATATAGCCTCCACACAAAATCTAACCGTTACACACAAATCTCCAAACTCGGTGGGGCCGAATTATAAAACTCGGTCAGACAGATTTAGTTCAAAATATGAACGTTAGGATTTTTGGTGGGACCGACATGTCAACTCGGTGAGACCAATTACACAAACTCGGTGGGACCGATTTTGGTAATAGACAAACAGAGAGTTGGTCAGGCAAACTCGGTGGGACCGATTCGCTCATCTCGGTTAGACCGAAATGTTACGAAGGGGAAACCGAGAGTTTGCATTGCAATCTCGGTGGGATCGATCGCTCATCTTGGTTGGACTGAAACGTTACGAAGGGAAATAAAGAGGTTGCAATCCCATCTCGGTGAGACCGAGATCCCTATCGGTGAGACCGAAGTGACTGGGGTTTGTGGCAGTGGCTATGTCAAGTGAACTCGGTGGCGCCGGATAGAAGATTTTGGTGGGGCCAAGTTTGACTTTTGGTCTGGGACATATGTGGATATGAGAAAGTAGTTGGTTTTTTTTGGAGCATATCACTAAGCATTTTGAGCAAGTAACTCATTAAGCAACACCTCACCCCTTTTAATAGTATTGGCTTTCCCTATGGACTCAATGTCATCTTGGATCACTAAAAGTAAATTGTAGAGTCTTGTGCTTTGAGCTTGAGCCAATCTTTTGTCCTTAGCATTTTGAGGGGTCCACTTTCTAATCCATGCCATGCCAATCATTGAGCTTTCCTGAAATATTTATCTTGAAATAGCATTAGCTCAATAAGCTATATGTTGTTAGGAATTACCAAAACCACCCAGGGATAGTTGCACTTTCAATCTCCCCCTTTTTGGTAATTGATGACAACATATAGATCAAAGCTTCGATAAATGATCATAAGATTGAAAAACATCGTCGCTTTGAGAAGTATGTGATAAGCAAGAGCTCCCCCTAAATTTGTGCATTATTTAAGATTTGATTTTGAATGCAAATGCACAATCGATTAGGATCATGGGTTACTCTTCCATGTCACATACATCTTGGTGGAGCGCTCAAAATGATAGAAATTAAAAGCATGCACTCATCACGAAGCAAGTGAATGATCATATATGAGATATAAAAGATAGTATCATCCAAACAAGCATTAAGGTAGGAAATGATCAACCACATGATCAAATAGGTATCTCACACAAGGACATAAAGTATCTCACACAATAAAAAGTTCAACCAAAAGCAAGAGAAGCAAAACACTCTCTCGAAGCCTATGATCTATACATATTTCTCCCCCTTTGGCAATAAGTTACCAAAAAGTTTGAAAATGCATAGTGCTATGCGTCTCTCAGGCTTGGTCTTCGGGAGGTGGTGTAGAGAGAACTCCAAGGACGAAGGCATCTGTCGATGTAGTTGGAGCTGGTGGAGTGGGTGCTGGAGGTGGCACTGGAGCTGTAGCTGCTGGTGCTGACAATGTAGCTCTAGCATCTGAAACTAGCACTGCAGCAGACCTTGGACCTCGTGGCACACATTGAAAAGCATTAGTAGTTGCCTCCCCTCTCCACTCTTCTGCTTCCTCCTAAAGCTACTCAACTGCAGTCTGTATCTCAGTTACCTTCAGGTCAAGATCATAAATTTTTGTCTCAATGATCCTCTCTAGGATCTCCTGATTCAGAGTCAGGGTGGCCAAGCCCTTCTCAATCCTCATTGTAGCTTGAATAAGATAGCCTAATTGATCTTGCTTGCTCTTCAGGAAAACTTGAGATGCCTCTTCAACACTTGGCATCTTTGCAACTTTCTCAACCTTTGCTTTGGCTCTCTTCTCCTGTGCTTGAACTGATGATGGTTCCTCCTCATTCATCACAACAGTGTTGTCTTCAAAATCAGGATGTAAGGGTAGAGGCTCCTTGTCTGGCAAATAAGTTCCTGTGCCCATCCTAGAATTGATGAGCTCCTGAATATATGGAGCATACCCACAACTTCTCTTTTGATCACCAGCAGTCCTCTTGATTGTCTCTACAATCAGACTCATGACCTTGAACTTCTGAGGGACATCAAAGATTTGCAGCATGTTGATGGAATGTCCTCGGATCATCTTGTGATCTCCTGACTTGGGTAGCAATGTGTGCCTTAAGATCCAGTTGATAGTAGGCAGACCAGACAACAAGAAGTGTACTGATCCAAGCTTGTGAGTCTCCAAAGCTTTATCTGTGATCTCCTTGTACATGTTTGCCATGGAGTTATGGTCTTTCTTCTTCTTGGCATACACATCCAAGTCATCCTCATGTTCTTCTGTGGCATTTATCAGCTTGGCCCATTCTTCAACAGTGGATTGGTACCTAGTACCTTCTGACATCCAAACTATCCTCCCATCTGAATAGAAACGAGCAGTGGAGTAAAACTGCATGATCAGCTCATCATTCCATTTCGTGAGCTTCTGTCCAACAAACTCATCTACTCCACATCTTTGGAGCTGTCATAAACTCCTGGGAAGTGATCTTTATTCTCCTGGGTGTATTCCCAATTAATCCATCTCATGTCACAGACAATGGGCTTCTTGTCGAGCAAAATTTTCTCATAGAAGTCTTGTTGTTCTTTTGTGTGGAACATGTAGTCAACTGCAGTCCTCCTCCTAACAGCATAGGGATCAGACTCTCTCCACAATCTCAGTCTTGCATCTTTCCTGATGTGCATGTCCTTAGCGACTAGATGAGCATCATCATGGTCAGGAATTTGGGCTTCAACTTCCTCAAAACAAGTGAATCATCTTCCTCTTCTTCAGCTTGAGGCACTGGGGCCTTGTTCTTTTCCTCATCAGGTATACTTCTGGTGTTTCTCTTGGGTGCAGAAGGCTTCTGAGCAGCAGCCTTGGGAGCAGATTTGGGATTTGGAGCTGTAGCCCCAGATTTGATAGCATCTCCCATGAGCTTCTGAGACTTGCACTACAAAAAAAAGACACATCCATGACATTTTGGGCCGAACGAAAAAAAATTCTGTCATACTTATGACACTTCTATGACGATAATTGTGACAAAACCCGGTATCATCATAGATGTGGTGGGCTCCTACTTCAATGGCAAAAAATCATGACAGAAAATGGGCTTTTCATCCTGGGCGGGCCGGAGACACAGCTGCATGGCATTCTTTGGGCCGTCCATGACGGAAAAAACCGTGGTAGAAGCGAGGGCGAGAAAAATATCGGGGTGTTCCCGGTTACGGTGGGTGGTCGGGGCCGAGCGATGCGCGTTTCTCTCATACACGCACGCGCGTGGGTGCGAGGCGTTGGGCTCTAACTGAACCCGAGTGAGGCGTTGGGCTCTAACTGAACCCGAGCGATCGACCGATGGCTGTTAACTGAACCCGATCGAGCGATTCCTTCGCTATTGCTGCTAACTGAAGCCGATCGATACTGCCTCTGGATGAACAGTGAGCGTTGCTGGGGGGGGGTTGGATGAACAGTTCCCGGTGGGGTTGGATGAACAGGACCCCGTGGTGTTGCCTCTGGATGAACAGGACCCCGATCTATCGAGCCGGTTGGGGCTGGATGAACAGGACCCCGTGGAGGGCTGGATGAATAGGACCACCCCATGGAGGGCAAGATGAACAGTAGACGGTGGAGGGATGGATGAACAGTTGCCCGTGGAGGGGTGGTTGAACAGGAGCCCGTGGAGAGGGCTGGTTGAACAGTAGCCGGTAGAGTAGCGCGTGGTGGAGGCTGGATGAATAGGAGCCCGTGGATGAACAGTCGTAGGTGGAGGCTGGAGGAGGTCGACGGTGGATGAACAGTAGCCCGTGGAGGCTGGAGGGGGTCGACGGTGGAGATGAATAGTATCCCGTGTAGTCTTGCGGTACGCCACACCCCTCCCGATAAACAGGACCCCCATTTCGACCGTAGCGCTCCAACACAAGTCCATTTCCTCCGTTCTGCGGTACGCCACACCCCTCCCGATCAACAGGACCCCCGTTTCGACCGTAGGAGGTCCGTTTCCTCTGTTTTGCGGTACGCCAGACCCCTCCCGATGAACAGGATCCCGTTTCGACCATGGTCGGTCGAACACAAGGCCGTTTCCTCCGTTCTGCGATACGCCAGGCCTAGTTTCCATCGGCTGTTCCGTCCAAGCCCCCCCGATGAACATGACGACGCATTCTGTTCCGACCCAGCCGGTTGGCTCCCCATGTACACGACGATGAAGCTATTTCTCCGTTCCGACCCAGCCATGTACACGAGCCCTAGCCGTACGTATGCGCGAGTAGGCGTTCGAGACCCTGCCCGTATGTACGTACCTGGCCGTATTATCTTTCTTGCACACTGGCCGCTGTACATACGTGTACATGCTACGTGCGCGCCTCTACTACGACACGTGCGCGCCTCTACATCGACCAGTATGTACATACACATTCGCGACCAGAATGACAACACTACGTATGCTTCGACCAGGTGGGTCCCGACTGTCAGGCACTTCCTTGCGTGAGAAGATGTAGCTGGTGGGTACCAGCAGTCAGGGGGTGAATCGTTTTTATTTTTTGCGCGGACGCACTTCCTTGCGTGCGAAGATGTAGCTGGTGGGTCCCAGCAGTCAGAGGGAAACGTTTTTTTCTCAAAATACGGTGGCCCGCCCGGTGGATCCCCGCTGTCAGGTGGAGGAATAATTATTTTATGCATAATAAGGAGGCACTTCATTGCTGCGGCCGTGGACCCAGCTGTCAGCATCTCCACGTACAGTCCACGCCCGATGGAATCCGTTCCTTGACCACGTTGACCACGCCGCGCCGAGAGCACCAGGGTGGTGGATGACGGTGAGGCCTAGGAAGGGGACTACGCGGAGCCGGGGAAGACGCGGCAGTGGATGCCCACGCGTAGAGGAGTATGAGGGTTCATTGGTTCGCTGTGGTGTGAGGCTGCCGTCGCCGCAGAATAACAGGGGGTGTGGGTGAGTAGAGGGATGGCCTGGCCAGCGGTGGGAGTAGTAGGGGGCGGCGAGGCCTCCGCTGTATCGCAGCCGGCCATGTGAGGCAGGAGCACGAGGCACGGCAGGTGCTGGTTTGGGCGGCTGGAGCAAGAAGACCAGAGGTTGAAGAAGCACTACGGCCGTTGGATGGACATCGTATGGTCACTGGAGCTAGAATCGTGCATATTGACTAAGTTGACAAAAGCCCTCCGTCCCCGTCAACTTAGTAGGCCCACAATTCAGCCTGCCATTATACTGGGTCCCAGCTAGCAGGGGGAGTATTCATTTTTTGTGCGTAATAAGGAGGCACTTCCTTGCGTGCGAAGATATAGCTGGTGGGTCCAAGGTGTCAGTGGCGGTAACATTTTTTTCACGAAATACAGAGGCCCTTTCGATGGTCCCAGATGTCAGGTGGAGGAATTATTATTTTGCGCGTAATAAGGAGGCATTTCCTTGCGTGCGATCGTGGACCTAGCTGTCAGCCTCTCCATGTACAGTCCACTTCAGATGCATGTCCGTCGTTGACCACGTTGACCAGGCCGCGCCAAGAGCACCAGGGTGGTGGATGACGGCGAGGCCTAGGAAGGGAACGACACGGAGGCAGGGAAGACTCGCTAGTTGTTTCCCACACGGAGGGGAGTACGACTGTATGTGGGTTTACTGGTTCGTCTACCGTCGCCGAAGAATAATAACAGGTGTGGGTGAGTAGAGGGATGGCTAGGCCAGCGATGGGAGTACGGTGGGGCGGTGAGGCCTGCGTGGCGGCACAGCCGACTATGGGGAGGAGGGAGCAGGTAGTCCCACCGGTGCTTGTTTGAGCGGCTGAAGCAGGAAGAGCAGAGATTGAAGAAGCACGACGGCCGTTGGATGGAAATCCAACAGTCACTGCTTGTGTGTCAACCTTTTTTAGGAAAGCCTCAAATCTGTGGAAAACAGCATACAACCCATCTGCCATTATTTCTAATAATTTACACCCCATTTGCTATTTATTAAGGTTTTTTTGGAGCCCATATTCTTTTTGTTAGCATTACAGCCCATATTGTGGCCACGGTTAGAAAATTATACGAAATTTTGCATATTTCGATGCGGTCCGAACTGTTTTTAATCCTGAAATTTGGAGTCACATTCAAACTGATTTTAAAAATAAGTGTATATCAATATAAAATCCAACAAATTGTCCATTCATAAAAATCAATGCAATTTAAAATCTCGAAATGAAAAAAAGAAATTTGAAACTAATTGCCGATTTGATGTGTTTTAAAAATGTACAACCCATTTTTCATTACCGATAGGCCATTTTCTCGGCCAGCCAAATGAAGCTCTCCTCGCCTTGAAAGATTTGCAGCCCAACAGGCCTGACAAAGCGACTTACTTGGCAAATCACAAAAAACTAGGCTGTGGCCGTGGACCCAGCTGTCAGCCTCTCCATGTACAGTATTCTTCCGATGGAAGTCGGTCGTTGACCACATTGACCACGCCGCGCCGAGAGCACCAAGGCGGTGGACGACGGCGATGCCTAGGAAGGGGACGACGCAGAGCCGGGGAAGACGCGGCAGTGGATGCCCACGCAGAGAGGAGTACAAGGGTTCATTGGTTCGGCTGCGGTGTGAGGCTGCCGTCGCCGCAGAATAACAGGGGGTGTGGGTGAGTAGAGGGATGCTGTCGGTGTCAAAACCGGCGGATCTCGGGTAGGGGGTCCCGAACTGTGCGTCTAAGGCGGATGGTAACAGGAGGCAGGGGACACAATGTTTTACCCAGGTTCGGGCCCTCTTGATGGAGGTAATACCCTACGTCTTGATTGATTGTTCTTGATGATATGAGTATTACAAGAGTTGATCTACCACGAGATCAAAGAGGCTAAACCCTAGAAGCTAGCCTATGGTATGATTGTATGTTGTCCTACGGACTAAAACCCTATGGTTTATATAGACACCGGATGGGGCTAGGGTTACACAAGGTCGGTTACAAAGGAGGAGATATACACATCCGTATTGCCTAGCTTGCCTTCCACGCCAAGTAGAGTCCCATCCGGACATGGGACGAAGTCTTCAATCTCGTATCTTCATAGTCCAACAGTCCGGCCAAAGGATATAGTCCGGCTGTCTGGAGACCCCCTAATCCAGGACTCCCTCAGATGCCCTGGCCAGCGGTGGTAGTAGTAGGGGGCGATCAGGCCTCCGCGACATCACTGCCGGCCACGGGACACAGGAGCACGCGGCACGACCGGCGCTGCTTTGGGCGGCTGGAGCAAGAAGACTAGAGGTTGAATAAGCACTATGGCCGTTGGATGGACACAGTACGGTCACTGGAGCTAGAATCGTTCATATTGACTAAGTTGACAAAGCCCTCCGGCCCCGTCAACTTAGTAGGCCCACAAGTCAGCCACCCATCATGGTGGGTCCCAGCTAGCAGGGGGTATTCATTTTTTTGTGCGTAATAAGGAGGCACTTCCTTGCGTGCGAAGATATAGCTGGTGGGTCCGACCTGTCAGCGGGGGGAACGTTTTTTTGTGAAATATAGAAGCCCTTCCCACATACAGTCCATGTACAGTGCGTAATAAGGAGGAACTTTCCTTGCGTGCGACCATGGACCTCGTGGGTCCCTACCGTCAGGCTCTCCACGTATAGTCCTCTTCCGATGACTCTCCTATGTTGACCACGCCGCGCTGAGCGCACCAAGGCGGTGGACGAAGGTGAGGCTCCAGATTAGAACGACCCGGAGATGGGGAAGACGCGGCAGTGGAGTCGCAGATGGAGAGGAGTGGGAAACTTGACTGGTTCGGGTGCAGGGTGGGCCTACACTCGACAGAGAATAACAGGAGGTGCGGAGTGGAGGGATGGCCTGGCCGTCGGCGGGGTAGCGTTTTGTTGAGGAGCGCAAAACAACGCCGCTGGACGCTGCAGGCTGGATCACGCGGTCCCGGCAGCGCTGGGGGAAGAAGATGAGAGATTGAAGAAGAATGCCGGCCGTTGGATTTAAATCCAACGCCTTCTTAGGCTTCAACCTACTGGCCGACATGTCAGCCAGTCCATTTGTTTTTTAGTCATTTGGTGGGCTTGGTGAAACAATGATGTAGCATCTATGCAACCCATTTATATATACGATAGAATTTAAAGCCCATTTGCATTTTTCTCGAAATCCGCGGACTTGCTGGGCTGGGTGAAAATATGATGTTGGGCTAGACGGAGAAATGTTATAAAAACATAAACACATGATTTCACGTCTATTACTGCATTGGTCAATAAAATCTTTGCAAGCTTATGTACGCAATCACTAGGAGTTAACTTGCCAAGTTATATATAAACAATTATTATTATTATTTTGTAAGAACTTTCAACTTACGAAATAAAATATCATTTAAATTTGATGAGTTAATAGTACATGGGGTATTATTATCTTTTAGGCTAGACGTGGGACAGTTGAGTTGGTTCTAGGGAAAAGTATTGGGAGAAAACTCAGTTTACATCGAAAAAGAAAGTGGGAGAAAATTCAGATATAGGATTAATGAAAACGAAAAATAAAGGAAGTGGGAACGTCTATAAAATGGTTGGACGAACGACAGGTTTAACGGAAACTTATGTTGTTTCTAGTATATACATATATATATATATATATATGTGTGTGTGTGTGTGTGTGTGTGTGTAATAAAATAAGATATAAATATAGGTTCAATTTTGCATTCTTATAGAAAACATAGGTTCAATTTTGCATTCTTATAGATAAATAGAACTGAGCTGTCCGTCGTCTTGAAAAAACAAACATAACTTGGGCTGCTGATGTTATAGACAAGCTAGGTTGGGTGGCCCAGATTCCGCTTGATACCTGTTGGATCCAAAAAATGTTGAAACATGTCGTGGGCTGCCCATGTTAAACAACAAAACCTAGGCCATGGACCTGGTGGGCCCGAGACTATCAGCCTCTCGACGAACAGTTGTCTCCCGATTCCTCTTGTTTTGCTGACCATGTTGGGAACGACAAATGGCAGCGCCGCGGCTAGAGCACCAAGGCGGAGGACGACGTCGAGACCTCGGGTCGAATGAACCGGAGCGGGGGAAGACGCGGGCGGAGGGGAGTATGAGGGTTGACTTGTTCGGGTGTAGGGTGGGCCGGTGGAGCTGCCGCCGCCGAACAATGTGTGGTAGTAGAGGGATGGCCTGGCCAACACCATAGGCTATGATGGCCAGCCGCTGTATAGGAAGAGGACGAAAGATTGAACAAAATAAGGAAATACAAATAGATAGGTGGTTGGTCCCATATGTCTGTGTACGAGACCTGTTGGGTCCACCTGAGGAGGGGAATATGTTGGGAGGAAGGAGATTCAAAGCACGTCAGCCGAGTGAACTAGTTTTTTTAACGGACAAGTGAACTAGTTACATACATAAGCAAATAGCCACTAAAAAAGCAAACAGGTTAATGGGTTCTTAAAAGAAATATTTCGGACAGAACAAATAATTACGACACATAGGCTAATGCATGAAACACTCAGATGATAAAGGTGCTTATAAACAAATAAAGTACAACATCTAGACCTTCCTGGCATGCTTGATCATGACGCTGCGGCTGTCCGTGTACTCGTCGGTTACAGGAAGCAGACACGCCCTCATGTCCAAGATCTGCTTGTACATGTCGTAGCAATGCGTATGCATCCTTGGCCGCATAGGTTCTGTAGGCTAGATTCAGAGGTACCTCCCACGTGTTCAGGTCCTTGGTATCGTTGTCTTCTTTCATGTTGGCGTATCAGGGGTCGATGATCGTCTCGGCGAGGTCAACCACGGAGTCCTTCTCCTGCCTGTTGCTGATGATCTTGTATTGCTTCTGGATGTCGACAAGCTTGTTGCACTAGATGGCCGAATCGTCGCATTCTTCCTTCTCTCCACCGTAGCGAAGGTGCAATCAGCGCTGCTGATGAAACGGACGAATGCTCCAGAACCTCTGATGGCCCTACAAAAGTGGTAGATGAGAACCTCGTCCCACACACATACCTAGGCGACAGCGATCCGCTGGTCCCTGTCAGGAGACGAATGGATGGGCACAAGGTCTAGTCCTGCAACCTTGTGCTTTCTCGTCCTGTAGGTACTGCTTGAACTCGGCGAGGCAGAGCTTCACCGAGTCCGGATCGTTGGTGTACATCACATTCAACTTGGTGCAGTCATAGGACTGAACGGCGAACTCAAAGGGGAACTCCTTGCTGAAGTCCATATCTAGCAGGCTCACCCCTCGGATCGCCATTGGAGTCTCTTCAAGTGAACGAGTGTGTAGGGGGTGGCAGCAGTTCGTTTTTCAGCTCTTGGGAAACTGGATTCAACAGTAAACTGAGTGTGTACAGGCGACAACAGTTACTACCCCTCCCTCATCAACTGCACGCCCAGCAGAAGATGCACCCTCGGCGCATTCGAATGCCTCCAGTAAGAAACCTACTCCTGCCACACGTCAGTTCATGAGCGGGTCTGTATTGGTACTGTAATAACATGAGTTAGTGGTCACTTTACTTAAATTTAATTAGCTTTAATAGAAATTTATACTTAAAACAAGCAATGCATTGGCTCATTCTATCAGTTCCACAGGATCAACATGCACAACAATTAGAATTATTATTCTCAGGACGCACACGATCATCACATTTGTCGCACTTTCACAAAGATAATACTACCAAGTTTGAACTATTTGTTATGGTTGTTGTCCTCTGCATCATCATGCCGTGTTTCCCACCTTGCAAGATTGAGAACCAACAAATAAGATCCGAATAATAAATACAACAAAGATGCCTACACATCTCATTGATTCCCAGCTTGCAAGATTCAGAACCAACAAATAAGATCCAAATAGTAAGTTCAACAAAGATGCCTACACATCTCATTGAATCCCAGCTTGCAAGATTCAGAACCAACTAATAAGATTCAAATAATAAGTACAACAAAGATGCCTACACATCTCATTGATTCCCAGCTTGCAAGATTCAGAACCAACCCATTAGAGCCTTTTAATAAAGTGAATATCGGGATTAAATCCATCTTGGCTAGCCATGTCATACAATCGAAGAACTTGGCGAATGCTCTTGACCCTCATAACATTTGTAGTTGAGTATTCCTGTTTGCACAGCACAAACAAGAAGAGCATGAGTTCACTTTAATAGTGGCCTCCTTGAACTCAACCTGCAGCTCCACTCGGATGAGGCCTGCCTGGAGTTCCATGATTCAATTCATGCGCCTTTTTCTGCAGTTCACCTGAAATGAAGCAAATATTGCATCATTCAGCTAGCAAGAAGTACTTGCTCTCGTGAGCTGGCAGGTTCTTCTTTAGTAGTTGCACTAAAATTGAGGAACATTAAGGTTGGTTGTCCTGCTCATGTAAGGTGCAACTATAATTTTCTTATCCTTTTATGCAGTTCCACTAAAATAAAGTGCCATTGTGGTGACAGTGATGACTCATCTTGCAAAGGCTAATAAAATGTTGCACGAGATTACCAGCAGAACTTGACGGAGATTTTGGAAACTCCAATCACCATTTTGTGCAGTTCCACCAAAATTGAGAGATGTTGCCCACGTGACATTTTAGTTGAACTGCACAAGACACTCATTCCAAAAAAAGTGTTTTGTGCAGTTCACCAAAAGGTCACAATAGCAACAAGGTGAAATGGATATCCCTATCTGCACAAAAAGATAGAAAGTAAACAGTTGCTGGTCAATAAGAATATACGAAACATATACGAAATGAAAAGAAGCATCTTAATTATGTTCATGGCAATCACACAAGGACAGTAGAAATTTTAAAACGTCAGCAATGCTTCATGTTACCAGAAGCATTACGATCAACAATGAGATTCCTCAAATATGGGATTACTTTAATGGTGGCATTGCTTGTTTACCAGATACAGTAAATCAACAACAGCTAAAGAGTTGGTTTAAGGGCATGGGACCGTGGGGACACCAGGACACTCAGCAGCGTAAAGGAGCAACTTACTTATCATACTGGGGAAAACAGCAGGAGTGCCATTTGTAACACAGTTTAATTGCATCTTATCACTGGAGGCATTAGATTAACAATAACACTGGTTAGTCATGTCCCTAAGGTAACAGTGTGATCGCTTCATTTTACATGCGCCCTTACATTAACAACAGCAAAAGGTTGGTATAAGGACATGCGACAGTGGACGCATCAGCACAATGTACCTACAAGGAGGCATAAAGTGGTGATGCCGAGTTTGTTCATGCTATGTGAGGGCAGCAAATCTAATCCTGGAGACCTTTTACTATGTGAGGGCAGCAAACCTAATCCTGGAGACCTTGTACTATGTGAGGGCAGCAAATCTAATCCTAGAGACCTTTTACTATGTGAGGGCAGCAAATCTAATCCTGGAGACCTTTTACTATGTGAGGGCAGCAAATCTAATCCTGAGACCTTTTACTATGTGAGGGCAGCAATTCTAATCCTGGAGACCTTTTACTATGTGAGGGCAACAAATCTAATCCTGGACATACTCTGTTGACTTGTCCACCAGCCGCCACTTTCTATCCTTTTTTCAACCAATAATAGATCTGTTCCTTATCCAGTTTGTACTACGTTTTCCCATTATTTCCCTTTTCAACCAAGAGACCGGTTGGGTATCCGGTCTCTACTACTTTCACCATATTATTTCCTCTTTGAATCAAGTCCTAGATTCATGCTACAACTTTCCCCCCTTTCTTCGTTGTTTGAACAAAGCCCTAGATTTGAATGCATGAAGTAGCTTTACCTCTAATAATACTAAAAATTTAGGTGGCTTTGGAAGAGCTGATGTGAGTAGAAAAAGATGCACATGCAGACACGTGGGGAGCTGGGGCAGTAGAGCGAGGCCGCTTTCGAAGAACTTATACCTGAGGGTCGTCGGGATGTCGGCGATGGCAGGTCGGATCTGCGGACAATACGGCAGGGAGGAAGAAGGGTCGTAGGACCTCCCGAGCCGGTGCTGTGTCGGAGAGAACGACATGGGCAGAGGATCGGGCCCCTCTGGCAGCTGTGGGTTTCCTCCCTCGCCGGCGATGACCGCGTGAATGATGCACCTAGTCCTCTACACACACCAGCCGAAGGGATCCGGCCAGATCGGTGACCAGCGGTGAGCAGAGAGAAAATGTCGCTACCGCTGTCTTGTTTATATTTGGAGAGGATGAGAGAATGAAGAGAGCAACCCTAGTAAAGCAAGCGCTCAGGCCCCTGCGTACATATATAGTGGAGTGATTATCTTTTTCTCTCCACAACAAGCGTTTCAATTTGTGTACGTGGCATTAAAGAAAAGAAACTCTCTATTTAAGGTGACTACCTGTATGACTCCTACATACTACTACTAGTAGTAGTATTGTTCACTTGTGCTCCCAGGCCCTCCATTCATTGAACAACCCCACGGGTGAATAAACATACAGTACTACTCCCTCCGTTCCTAAATATAAGTCTTTGTAGAGATTCTACTATGGACCACATACGGATGTATATAGATGCATTTTAGAGTCTAGATTCACTCATTTTGCTCCGTATGTAGTCCATAGTGAAATCTCTACAAAGACTTATATTTAGGAACGGAGGGAGTAGTATTTATATAGAACGAACAAGCTCAAACTATTTTCGCGTAGTTAAAAGTTGAGGGCGGGGCTTTTCCCGGGCAGTACGCGCGGCAGTTTTCGCGTAGGCGGTTTGACAGAGAGGCGAGGAGGGTGAGGGAGTAGCGGATTCAACTTACTTACTGCTGGAAAGGTTGGGCTGTGCGATTTGACGGCGCGTTACTGTTTGGATCCATGTGTTAGAGTTAGTTTGGGTTAGTTTGAACTCAACTAACCCAAAAATATCCAAACAGGAGGGTTAGTTTGGGTTACTGTTTGGATCCATGTGTTAGAGTTAGTTTGGGTTAGTTTGAACTCAACTAACCCAAAAAAATCTAACCCACCCAAGAGGTGCTTATTTGGGTTAGTTCTTCTCGGGACACTAAAAAACACATTTTTCTCTCGCTCTCCCCGCAGCAGATCCCTCCCCACTTCCTCGAAGCTTCTCGTCCTCTCCCTCCCTCCCTCCCTCTCGCACCGCCCATGAAGGCACCTCGCCGTATCCGCGCTCCATCTAACCCTGTCATCCAAACACCTCTTTCGCTAGAGTTACTTCATGGTTAGTTCAGGATTAGAATCTAACTCTAACCTTTAACTGAGTTAGAGTATCCAAACAGGGCCAGGCAGTACGACCGGGGTGATGCCCCCCTTCTGTTCTGCACTCTAATCTGGTGCATGACACGTATTAGGTCGACCCGGATGCTGCTGGCTATCCCACATGTCGGCGAGGTAGTACGTAGTAGTAAGAAGAAGCAAAGAATCATGTGGTATAAGTCTTTCTAGAGATTCCAACAAGTGACTAGACTACACCGCGTGCAGTATCTCAAATCTCAAATCTCAAATCTCCCTTCCGGTTTATAGGGCTCAAATCTCAAATCTCATCAACCAAGGCATTTTATGATTGGAGGAATGTATCTCATACTTTACAAAACTACCCTAATTAAACTCATGCATTAATAACGTAGTTCTCTCATTTTCCTCTCCGTGTTGGTCGCGGTGCACAATATTGACCACTCCTATATGACTGGCCGCTCTATCTACATGCGGGACATCAAAGCATCCGGGCCCGCGTGCCATCCACCAAATCATAGCGAGGTGCTACAGTCAAAACTCACCGGTCACCCCGGTGTGGCCGGCATGACCCCTCATATCACAAAAACCCACACCTTTACCAGCAGTGGTAAAGTGGCCTCGAAGTTGGACTGGGCAAAGCAACCATCATTTCACTGGAACGCTCGTTGAATCCCTTTCTCCCCTTTATTCAAGAAAAACTCCCTCCAGGCTACCCACTCCTACCATTTTTCTTCTGTATCGACAAAGGAAAGGTGGGCGAATCAGTGATGCTGATATATTTTCATTCCAAGAATCTTCTTTTTGTGAAGCGCCGACCGATTCTCACAGTCTATTATTTTCCCATTTTCATTGCAATTGTGGTTTTCTTCGATTGCTTTTTGTTTGTCAGTTCATTGATGGATCCTGGGGCACTAGGCAAAGAGTTGCCGGCGGACAACCCACTGGAGACAGAGATCTCCAGGAAGCAAGCACAGACAATGAGTTGAGCATGTTGGTGGGCCAACCCATCGAGATGAAGAACTCCAAGAAACAAGCACTGGCCAAAGAGTTGACAACGTTGGCGGATGAACTCCTCAAAGAAAGTTGGAAGAACAGCAAGGGCCCCACCGTGCCTACCCCAGAAACTCTAATGGCCACCTATGCGAGGCTCAAGGCCGAGTTTGAGGAGATAGTTTCCGTTGAGAAGCAGTATTCCCCTGGCAAGGTGATGGCTCCCATCGAGGACGAGGAGATGGCCCCCGGAGGGATGGGATCCCCCGGTGAGCTGCACAAGGTAAAAAATAATGGCTTATTGCCGAAAGTTGTGGTTTTTGATTATTAGCAATGTGCTTGCTAATATGTTAGGGTTGTGCAGGTGCCGGTGGACGTCCTTGATGATTCCGATGTTGTGGCCCGTCCTGTGGACAACGCCCCAGAGATCGTTTTCGATGCCGCGGTCCGTCCTGTTGGCATCGCCCCGGAGATCGATTCTGATGCCGATGTCCATCCTGTGGACATCGCCCAGAGATCGATTCCGATGTCGTGGTAAGTCCTGTGGACATCGCCCAGAGATCGATTCCCATGCCATTGTCCGTGCTGTGGTCATTGCCTGAGAGATCAATGACAAGAAATAGTTGGCCGCGCTAATCCTTCAGGGTAGTTTGCATTGCCCTGTGTTTAATTACCAGAACGATGCATGTTATCAAACCATCTTAGGGCTAGTGCACTGTCTTGTGTGGGTGGTACTTGCTACTTTTGTTTGATAGTGAATCATGCGAACCCTCTCCGAGTTATGGAAACAGATGTATCCTCACCAGCTTTTGATGTAATATATGGCATGCTTAGATGTAAGTTTGAACTATTTATCATATCAGTAGGGCTTATTTGATGATTCTTGGTGTTAGTAGGCTAGCTACTGTGCGAGCTATAGTACTTGCAAAACACTCATCGGAGAGAAATGTTGGGGCTGATGAGCTCGTGGTACACTTATACTGATCCGTCGTTGATCGGCCAATAGCCCAAGCTCCTAAAATTGTAGGCCTAGCGATCGACCAGACAATAGTCGACACAGATACATTCAGGCCTCGTTTGGTTCATAGGGTAGGAAAATCGTAGCAAAAGTATAGAGACGTACAACACAAAATCATAGCAGTACAGAGACATCCCTCCATTCCAAAATAGATGAGTCAACTTTGTACTACTAACTTTGAAACGAAGGGAGTACAAATCCTAGGCGGGCTAGTGTGGCCTAGTGGGTTTTAGTGATATGACGTGGTACAGTGCCGTCCAGTCTTCGCGTGTGGTAGCAGTACTGCGGGTAGAGTAAGTTTTCATGAAGAAGCGGAATTTAACGAAGTCATGATGGTTCATTCGTCCGACTAACTTTGTGCATGACAGGTGGACCAGGATAATTTTGTGTATGACAGGTGGACCAGGATGGTCGATGTCCCACATGTCGGCGAATGAAAGTATTCTTTCCGATATAGTGGATGAGCAATGAGTATTCATTGTTTATTTTTGATGAAACCTATTGTCTCCACTGTTATGATGGAGGAGTGTGAAACACAGCAGCCCAGTGAACTTGGCATGTGCACCACTCCCTCCTTCCTCATGTAATACTACCATAGTGTTGACTATAAGGTTACAACTTTTTCTCACTCTCTCTCTATCTATTTCCTCTCAAATGTTTTTTACCTTTTTTGAGACACAATTGTTTTTTATACCTAGGAGCACGTGTAGAGACGGGCTCCTGCAGATCCCACTCCTTGACTTTGTCAATGCCTCTCTCACCTCCACATAAGCGGGCTTGTCGAGAAGACAACAGATGATCTCTTAACACAATATGTTTCACCATGTTTTTAGGAATAACTAGTTATTGAAGATAAGGCTAAGAGATGATCCATTGTACACATGTTTTTTTGTCATCTCTAAATTACATGCAAGACTTATGATAAGACTAGCTTATCAACCATTGTACATGCCCTTTATAGCCCAGAATTTTACTGGTACTACTTGCTATGAATGCGGGCAGCTGGCCTCTAAGGGGGGAGCACGCGCGGGGAGGTGGTGAGGTGGGGGAGGGGTTCTGGTGGCCAGGACGGTAAGAAGCGGGCTTGGAAGTGGTGTGGACTCCCGCATGGCCCACCTCACATTATCACCACATATTTCTTGGAGTCCATGCACGGCGGGCGGGCGATCTCTTCTCCCTCCCCTGTCTCTCTCCTCTCAGCCGACGCCCGCTGAGCGATTAGATTTCGGCTATCGACAGTTTATTCAATTGTAGTCCCGCATGTCAGTGAAAATGCAAGACAACGCGTGTCCCCTCTGGTGAGCGGCGTGCGAGCCGGACTGTCGGGGGTGCGACGTGAACGCTACGCGTACGAGTTGTAAGTGTGCCGCCTTTTCCTTTTGAACATGCAAAGTGTAACATTTTCGTGCGATCGATTGATAGAAATCCAGAAAAAAATGACGAGGGCGGTGCTTTCCCGCGCGTTAGGTGGGCTAGTTTGAGTGATATGACATGCTACAGTGCCGTCCACTTGCTCCATTTTTATGTAAGCAAGAGTCTACACTCTTACGTGGGAGGAGTGCGAAACACGACGGATCTGATTTTGATCGAGGGATAACTGTTCCCTGCAAAATAATGGAGCACTACTAGCGATTATAGCATGATAGTTAGGGCATCTCCAGCGCTGGCCCCCAAATTTACACCGGCATCTGTCCGAGGACACTGATGGATGCCATCCAATGCTGCCCGCATACCTTTCGACAACTATATGTACTAACCGGATGAAATTCATGCAAACAAAGCAAATTTCAAATTGACCGTATGAAATTCATTACATTTCGAGAACTTTTCCTATAATCTGGACGAAATTCATTACATATTTCGCACAAACCGAACTAAAACCTACTATAAACCTAATCTAAACGATCGTCGGGCCCCGACCACCATGTCCGTCCATGAACCCGCGAAAGCCGGCCATTGCCTTTGCCTCCTCCTTATCCGCCTCGATAATCTCCTCCTCCGGAGCACAAGGTTATGAAGATTTCGGCCTCCACGTCGCCGTCAAGCGGCTAATCGGCCGCCGATTTTTATCGCACCAAGCTTGGCGTTGACTGAGTGGAGGAGCGATGGCATTCCTGGGAGCAGACCAGTGGCGACCTACCATGTACTACTTTTCCTCGCTGCCGGCTGCGACCCCGCATGCGTGCCGGCTTCGTGGTCGTGGCGGCGAAGGGCAGCCGGGGGGGGGGGAGCCGGTGATCTCCTTCGTCTGCTCCTGCGAGAGTACGTCCAAGAGAGCTTTGGAGCGCACCCGGAGTGGAGCCACCGATGTCCTTCGTCTGCTCCTGCGATAGTACGTCCAAGAGAGCTTTGGAGTGCCCAGAGGCCATGGTTGGAGTGGTACCAGCAGAAGGAAGGGACCGGAGGAGAATGAGTGTGGGTCTTTGGCTATGGCTGGGAGCTCATGGACAGAGGCATCACGTCCGAGTCAAGTAGACCGGCTCCTGCCTGCATCTACTACTATTACTCCCCACATCGACCGCTAACCAGCATGCATCTAGAGTATTAAGTTCAAAAGAACAGAGTAACACCTTAAGTAAGATGACATGATGTAGAAGGATAAACTCATGCAATATGATATAAACCCCATCTTGTTATCCTCGATGGCAACAATACAATACGTGCCTTGCTGCCCCTACTGTCACTGGGAAAGGACACCGCAAGATTGAACCCAAAGCTAAGCACTTCTCCCGTTGCAAGAAAGATCAATCTAGTAGGCCAAACCAAACTGATAATTCAAAGAGACCTGCAAAGATAACCAATCATACATAAAAGAATTCAGAGAAGATTCAAATATTGTTCATAGATAAACTTGATCATAAACCCACAATTCATCGGTCTCAACAAATACACCGCAAAAGAAGATTACATCGAATAGATCTCCACAAGAGAGGGGGAGAACATTGTATTGAGATACAAAAAGAGAGAAGAAGCCATCTAGCTAATAACTATGGACCCGGAGGTATGAAGTAAACTACTCACACATCATCGGAGAGGCTATGGTGTTGATGTAGAAGCCCTCCGTGATCGATGCCCCCTCCGGCGGAGCTCCGGAAAAGGCCCCAAGATGGGATCTCATGGGTACAAAAGGTTGCAGCGGCGGGATTAGGTTTTTGGCTCTGTATCTGGTAGTTTGGGGGTACGTAGGTATATATAGGAGGAAGGAGTACATCGGTGGAGCAACGTGGGCCCCACGAGGGTGGAGGGCGCGCCTGGGGGGTAGGCGCGCCCCCTACCTCATGCCTTCCTGGTTGCTTTCTTGATGTAGGGTCCAAGTCCTCTGGATCACGTTCGTTCCGAAAATCACGTTCCCGAAGATTTCATTCCGTTTGGACTCCGTTTGATATTCTTTTTCTGCGAAACTCTGAAATAGGCAAAAAACAGCAATCCTGGGCTGGGCCTCCGGTTAGTAGGTTAGTCCCAAAAAATAATATAAAAGTGTATAATAAAGCCCAATAATGTACAAAACAGAATATAATATAGCATGGAACAATAAAAAATTATAGATATGTTGGAGACATATCATGCATCCCCAAGCTTAATTCCTGCTCGTCCTCGAGTAGGTAAATGATAAAAACAGATTTTTTGATATGGAATGCTACTTGGCATAATTTCAATGTAATTCTATTAATTGTGGTATGAATATTTAGATCTGAAAGATTCAAGAAAAAAGTTTAATATTGACATAAAAATAATAATACTTCAAGCATACTAACTAAGCAATTATGTCTTCTCAAAATAACATGGCCAAAGAAAGTTATCCCTACAAAATCATATAGTCTGGCTATGCTCTATCTTCACCACACAAAGTATTTAAATCATGCACAACCCTGATGACAAGCCAAGCAATTGTTTCATAATTTTGGTGTTCTCAAACTTTTTCAATCTTCACGCAATATATGAGCGTGAGCCATGGACATAGCACTATATGTGGAATAGAATGGTGGTTATGGAGAAGACAAAAAAAGGAGAAGATAGTCTCACATCAACTAGGCGTATAAACATGTTGGGGAACGTAGTAATTTCAAAAAAATTCCTACGCACACGCAAGATCATGGTGATGCATAGCAAAGAGAGGGGAGAGTGTGTCCACGTACCCTCGTAGACCGAAAGTGGAAGCGTTAGCACAACGCGGTTGATGTAGTCGTACATCTTCACGATCCGACCGATCAAGTACCGAACGCACGGCACCTCCGAGTTCTGCACACGTTCAACTCGATGACGTCCCTTGAACTCCGATCCAGCCGAGTGTTGAGGGAGAGTTTCGTCAGAACAACGATGTGGTGACGATGATGATGTTCTAGCGACGCAGGGCTTCACCTAAGCACCGCTACGATATGATCGAGGTGGATTATGGTGGAGGGGGGCACCGCACACGGCTAAGAGATCAAGAGATCAATTGTTGTGTCTTTGGGGTGCCCCCTACCCCCGTATATAAAGGAGTGGAGGAGGGGGAGGGCCGGCCCTCTCTATGGCGCGCCCAAGGGGAGTCCTACTCCCATCGGGAGTAGGATTCCCCCTTTCCTAGTAAAACTAGGAGCCCTTCCAAGTATTAGGAGTAGGAGGGAAGGAAAGGGAAGGAAAAAGGAGAAGGAAGGAAGGGGGCGCCCCCTCCCTAGTCCAATTCGGACCAGCCCATGGGGAGGGGTGCGGCCACCCTTTCAGGCCTTTCTCTCCTTTCCCATATGGCCCATTAAGGCCCAATATGAATTCCCGTAACTCCCCCGTACCCCTGAAAATACCCGAATCACTCGAAACCTTTCCGATGTCCGAATAGAGTCGGCCAATATATCGATCTTTACGTCTCGATCATTTTGAGACTCCTCGTTATGTCCCCGATCTCATCCGGGACTCCGAACTCCTTCGGTACATCAAAACACATAAACTCATAATATAACCGTCATCGAACTTTAAGCGTGCGGACCCTACGGGTTCGAGAACTATGTAGACATGACCGAGACACGTCTCCGGTCAATAACCAATAGCGAACCTGGATGCTCATATTGGCTCCTACATATTCTACGAAGATCTTTGTCGGTCAAACCGCATAACAACATACGTTGTTCCCTTTGTCATCGGTATGTTACTTGCCCGAGATTCGATTGTCGGTATCTCAATACTGTCGGCGTTCTGGGAACAGGGGTCCCCAGACTTGCCTGCCTGCGGCCTGCGACGTGGCTCAAAGGGGGGCCCAGCACGGCCCATCTTCACCAACACAGACCCAAGACCCTCGCGAGGGGCCAAGCCTCGCAGGGCGGACGGCACGGAGTACCGAGGCGGGTGCGAGCCCGAGCAGTGTCCTCCTTTCCTCTTCAGTGCAAAGGGGGCAAGCGCAGCCGCGGAGTACCGAGGCATCAGGCAAAGGTTGCCATTTCGGTGCAACAAGACCAAGACCAGGAGGACTGCAAGACGGAGGTCATCGTGGAGCCCAAGACGGCGTCACCACCAGAGCTTTGTGCAGGCGAAGACTACTTTTGTCAGGATAGCTGGTACTAGCTGTCCCCCTTCAAATTAGCCCGCCATTGTTGGCTCCCTTCCCGCTCAATATTTGGGAAGAGGACCAGGGCCTCTATAAATAGGACCAGCCACCCATAGGGTTGGAAGAGAGTTTTTGGAGAGTTTTTAGAGAGAGAGAGAGGAGGGTGACTGGACTCCTCCCAGCAGTTCATCGCCCCAGCCAAGAACAGACCCTCGCGAGGCTGTTCTTCCTTGTATTGTTCATCATCATCAGCCCAAGAGGCAATCCACCACACCACACACTGGAGTAGGGTATTACACCACAACGGTGGCCCGAACCAGTATAAACCTTGTGTCTCTTGTGTTGTTCTTTCCTTAGCTTAGATCTTAGCAAGGCGGAGGGGTGCAGGTAGGTAGGAGGCGAAATCTCCGCGCGCATCCTAGTGTTCGAACCTCAAGGGTCTACCGGAACCCGAAATCCGACATTTGACGCGCCAGGTAGGGGTGTGCCGGAATTCGTCTTCCACCACCTCGTTCTCCTCCGACCATCATGCCCATGTCTGACGCTCGTCGGGCCCGCGCCGAGCGCCGGGCCGCCCTCGCTTCCCGCGTCGCCCAGACGGCCCCTGTCGGCGGGCGTCCTTGCCGTTCCCTGTCACCTGCCGTCAACGCCGCCACTGGCCCGGCGGGGGACGAGCAGCAAGCATCATCTCAGCATCCGTCCGTGCGGCAAGACGGCCGCACCTCAACTCCCTCGCTCACCCCGACTGGTTCTTCGTCCCGCGCGCTCCGCGCACCCATGGAGGCTCGAGCTGCGCTCATCGCGGCAAACGAGCTCCTGCGCTACTGTCCCGTCGATGACGTCTAAAAAGAATGGCTCGACGGCGTCGCCGAGCTCGTCCGCACCGCAGGGGGCTCTCTTGCGCCGTCCGTTCCGCTGCACCGCACCCCGCCCCGCGCGAGCGACGAAGCTCCGGCTCCATGGCTACAAGGCGCATGGCCCCTAGGCGGAACCCGCTCCGTCAGGTGCCAGCGCGGCAAGAGTAGAGCTGCCAGGAAGTCCCTCGCCCGCAAGAAGCTGCTCGGGCGCTCCCTGCTCCAGCACGTCGCAACCATGCTCCTGCTCCTGCACCTCAAGACCCCGCGCTGCTCCCAGCTGCAGCGCGTGGGGACATGCAAGATCAAACTCTCCGTCACCCAAGGCCTCCCATGGCCACAGCAGGCTGCCGCGCCTTCACCACTGAGCTACGCAGCGTCGCGTGGACAGGCAAGTTTAAGCCAGACCTGCCTCCTCATTACGACGGCACGGCCGACCCTGCGGAGTTCCTCCAGCTCTACGAGCTGGGCATCGAAGCTGCCAACGGAGATGAGAAGGTCATGGCAAACTAGTTTCCCATGGCGCTTAAGGACGGGGCCCGTACCTGGCTCCTGAACCTGGCTCTAGGCACGATCTCCTCCTGGGACGAGATGCGCACCCGCTTCATCGCCAACTTCCAAGGTACTCGCGACCAGCCACCCACCGTGAGCGACATGCGCCGCATCAAGCAACAACCCGGGGAGACCCTGCAGAAGTACATCCAGCGCTTCAACAACGCACGCCTCAAGATTCCCAAGGTGACTGAGGAGGCCATCATCTCAGCCTTCTCCGACGGCGTGCGTGATGTCAAGATGAAGGAGGAGCTGGCGATGCATGAAGACCTGTGCACTTCCTTGGAGCTGTTCAACTTGGCAACCAAGTGCGCTAGGGCTGAGGAAGGGCGTCTCTCCCTCCTCGAGCTGCCGGCCGCAGACCCAGAAGAGGAGAAGCCCAAGGCCAAGGATGTGAAGCGGAAGGGGGCTGCCGTGCTCGCGGCAGAACCAGACACCAAGCGGGGCAGAGATCAGCCCGAACCCTCCAAGGGCAGTCGGTACTGTGTGTACCACGACCTCCACACCCACAACACCAACGAATGTCAAGAGCTCCGAGCCGTGCGAGAAGGAAGGATCGGCTGTCGCCCCGACTGCGGTGATCGGGGCTACGGTCGAGGAGGAGGAAGGAACGCATGACGCTGGGAAGACCGTGGCCCGCGCCAAGGGTGGCGCGATCAACCTCGCGAGGATCGCCGGCAAGACCCGCCTCACGAGGGAGACTGGAGGGATCAGCCTCGCGAGGATCGCCCGCAAGGCAACGCAGGCCTCCCTCCGCTACCGCCGCAGCCAAGGAGAAACGAGGACCGCCACCAGGACGAGGGGGCTGGGGGCTTCCAGGAGCCACGCGCGATCGCCTGCATCCTGGGCGGGGCTCAAGCCCCAGCCTCTCAACGCATCTTCAAGCAGTTCACCCGCGAAGTGAATGCAGTCCTTCCCAGGCTCGAAGCCGCGCGCCCTCTCAGGTGGTCGGCGTGCACCATCACGTTCAGCTCAGCAGATCAGCTCAAGTGTGCGGCCACAGCCGGATTCCTCCCGATGCTTTGTTCCCCAATCATCAGCAACGTGGTGGTCACCAGGACCCTCATCGATGGCGGGGCAGGGCTCAATGTCCTGTCCGTGGAAACATTCAACAATCTCCAAGTGCCCTCCAGCCAGCTTCAGCCAACCAAGCCTTTCTCCGGAATCACCAACGGCTCCACGGTCCCGATTGGGCAGGTCCACCTCCCTGTCACCTTCGGGGCATGCGACAACCACCGCACCGAGCTCATCGACTTCGACATCGCTCACATTCGCCTGCCGTACAACACCATCCTTGGGTACCAAGTGCTGGCCAAGTTCATGGCCGTAACTCACCACGGCTACAACATCCTCAAGATGCCAGGAAGCGGCGGAGTCATCACGGTTCCCTGTGAAGAGAAGGACGCGGTGTGTTCCCTGGAATGAGCCTTTCAGGCCGCGTCACTGGAAGACCCGGATCGCGGAAGAAGGAGGCTTCCCGAGACCGCCCCCAAGAAGAAGACATCGTCCGGCCTGGCCCCTCAGGAGGCAGGCCCCTCTGGGCCCGTGCCTGCCCGGGGGGAGCCTCCTTCCATCGCATAGGAAAGTGCGCCCAGCGCCCTCCTCAGGCAGGGCTCCGGGGCTCTCCCCTGGAGGGCCACCGACCTGGCTAGGGTCACGAGGGAGGCGCTTGGGCACCAAATGGAGGCGTGTTTCGAAGCATGTTTCCCTCAAGAAGGAGCAAGGCAAGGAGAGCCAGACCCTCAGGAGTTCGTCGGCAAGGCCATTCAGGAGCTACAGGAGTCAAGAGTCATGGAAGGCGGCCGCCACCTACCAGCAGTGGCTCCCCATCTAGGCGAGGATGGTGGGCTGCGCGTCTGTATCGACATACCAGGGCTCAACCGAGTCGCCTCTCTGGAGCGCCTCTGGCCCTCGAGAGTGGGGCGCTACGGAGGTCCACCCCACAGCTGCGTTCGCATGCCTTACGGCTTGCCGAACGCGGCTGCCACGCACCAGCGCCTCATGAGGGGCGCCATGGAGGCACGGGAGGCCAGGCGTTCCGCAGCCCTGGCGGAGATGGAGATGGTCCGCGAGGAGCCGCCAGCGCCTCCGGAGCCTCCCGAGGCCCCTGGGCCTGGGGCTCGTGAGGATCGGCTTCCGCTTCCCACCGAGTCTGCTACACCAACACTCCTTCGTCCTCAACGTCATCACGTGACATCTTTCAAGTTTCATTTCCAGCTGGGAGCGCCCCCCCAGGGCTGCATTATTCCCAGGCCGCGTGGGTCCGTCCCTGCGGCATGTATCCCTTTTATTTCATGTTGTTAGCTTACCTTGTTGAGGGCGCCCCTCGGGCTGCATGATCCCCAAGTCACTCGGGCCAGGCCCAACGGCATGTATCCCATTTGCGTTTATTTCCGGTTATGCGTTAGAACCACCATGCTTGATTATTTGATGCCGGTCCACGGCACCTCTTCTTCTCCATGCCGACCACTTGCACGTTAAGGGGGGGGGGTACCTGAGCATCGCGACTCAGGGCTCTTACTGGCTCTCCAGCCCTCACCCTCTGGCCTTGTCCGCGGCATCGCGACCTGGCATACCAGCGACGGCTGAGACCAGCTCGAGGGCCGGGACCCGACGACGTAGAGTGCCGACATCTAACCAAATTTGCAGGGCACATCACAAGATAAGGCCCAGTGTCAGGCGCAACCCGCCTAGAGGTAGGGCCCCGTGAGTCCCGAGCTGGCTCACGGGTGCCCAGATACACCTCGCCAGGCCCTACCGTGCCAGCCACGTGTTAGGGCGGGGCTGTACATGCCCCAGGGGCTCCTCCCAGAGGGGGGCCCCCTCCCACGTACCAGTGGAAGCACCATGCTCCGCGCTGGCTGACGACACTGCCGAGGAGCGGCCTTGCCCGTACACATACGGAAGCGCTATGCTCCGCGCTGGTGATAAACAACTGAGGGTGGCCCCCGGGCCGCATCAACCTCAGGGAGCCCAGAGCTCAGTGTCTAGCCTCATCGTAACGCCTCCCCTCGGGAGTGCCGCGCGAGGGGGCTGGGCACGGGGGCTGCGCCTGGGTCACACCCAGACGCATGCCACCCAGCCAGGCCCCCCCGGGCCTGGTTCGTCGCGCGTCTCTCCCCTAGCGGAGCCAAGGTACGAAGGCCGTCTGAGCATCAAGGGGGACTCCTGAGCATCATGGCTCAGGAGACTAACTGGTCACGTAGCCCCTCACTCCTTGTTCCAAAAAGCTAACGCTGGGTGAGGTATGCGCGGAACCGGGCTCTGCAGACGTAGAACGGTAGATCCACCCACATCTCACCTCCCTACTTGCTGTTCGTGCGCCAAGGGGGACTCTTGAGCATCGCGACTCAGGAGCCTAACTTGTCACGTAGCCCCTCACTCCTTAGTCCCGTCCTAGTTTCCGGTCGGGTATAATGCTGGGTGAGGTATGTGCGGGGCCGGGCTCTGCCGGCGTATAACATAAGCAAGTAGGAAGGAAAAGCGTAAATTTCAAGGAATTCAAAAGCAAATATTACAGTCCACACTGTTATCATAAGCAAGTTTAAACGCCTCCCCGAGGCATGATACATGTGCAGGAATTAAAGGCAGGACAGGAGACACAACGGAGTCACTTGTCGGCGGTGCAGCAGCGCGGAGTGGGTTCGCCTCATGGAGCAGTGGGGTCGGCAGCGCCTTGCTTCGGCTTGGTGCTGAAGGCCCGGAACTTCCCCAACAGAGCCTCCGCACGACCCTTCACGGCCTCGGCAGTGGCAGCGGCACGCTCGCCGCTTACTGGCTCCAGCAGGCTGTCGAGGTCGACGCCGGGATCGCGAAGGTAGATGTGGGTGAGGACCCGCGTCAGTGCTGCAGAAGACAGGACACGCGCCTCGGCCTCGGCTGTGGGGCCAAGTCCAAGGGCGACATCTTCAAGAGCGCGAACCAGGAAGGGAAGCAGCTTGGCGGGGCCGTCCTCGGCGCCAGCCAGCGGGCTCTCCAGGCCGCTGTCGTAAAGCGTCCTCAGCAAGGAGCGAGCCTTCGCCTCCATCTCCGTGAAGGCCACGCGGTCCTCGGCAAGAACCAGGGCCTTGTCGTCCAGCTCGGCCTTCCTCGCCCCCAACTCCTGCTCCAGCGCGCCTAGGCGGTCGCGGCGTTTCCTGAGCTTGACCTCCCTCTCCTTGACGGCCGCCTCACGAGCCTTCACGCCTTCTTCCTGCTCTTGGCGAAGGCGGACCTCTTTCGCGAGCTGGTCCCGCAGGCCTTGCAGCTCGTCCTCCAGCGCCTTGCAGCGACCACGGACGTCGACCACCTCCCCCAGGGCTGCGTCACGAGCAGCCTTCGCCTCAAGGACGGTCTGCTTCTCCTCATCGCAAGCCGTCGAGGCCTGGACCAGCGCCGCCCGAATCAAAGCGTCGGAGCGAACCCATCCCGAAGCCAGCTCCAAGTGCCCGGCCACGAAGCGAGGGTCGGCACCAAGAAGATCCTGCCGTAGTCGGTCCATCTCAGCAACATCGCGATCCAGAACAGCAGCCGGTGGAGTAGGAGGAGAAGGCGGCAGCGCGGCCACAACATCCTGAGGCGGAGTCTGCCGCGCCCCAATGGCTGTAGTGGCGGCGGCAGGCAAGGACACCTCGGGAGTCACTTGGGCCATGGGGGCTGAGCTCGCCCCAGCCGGCTTAGCCAGGCCTCGCGAGGACGACCGGCCAGGAGAAGCCTGTGCGTCGCGGTCACCCTCCTTCGCGGGCAGAGGCGCTGCCACGGATGGAACCCTAGGAGCTCCCTTCGACTTCTTTGCTGCGGGCGCCAGCCTATCCAAGAGATGCGGACGTCAAGCCTCAGAAGCAGAGCAAGAAATAAAGACAAGAATCAAATGCTTACGGGTCGTCACCAGTGAGCTCAAGCGGCCTCCGGCCAAATTTGAAGCCTGAAAGCCGGCTGGAAGGGTCAACCTCGGGAAGCTTGGAAGCGAAAGGTGCGTCTGCGGTCCGCCTCAGGGCCGGGGCAGACCCGCAGGAGATCAGCCCGGTCCTGTCCTTCTTCGGGATCGGGGGCAAGCTCCCGCCGTCCTGCTCGTCATCATCCTCGTCGTCATCCTCATCAACATCGCTCGGAGAAAGGCGGAGAACGCGGGACCTGCGCCGGGGGAGGGGAGCCCTCGACTCCCCATTAGTCGCCTCGGAGTCAGGCCCTTTTTCCCGCTCCCCTCCTTCCTCCTCTTCGCTGGAGTGGTCGGAGGGCACGTCCACCGGTTCCTCGGGAGCTTCCATGGGCACGGGCCCATCCCCGTTGAAGACGGGCATGGACTTCACTACCTGCTCCCAGTCGTCACGGAGGAACAAGGGCGTAGGAGCGCCCTCCAACCTCGCCACATTGCCCCCGACCAGAGATTGGAGGACCGCAGCCAGATCTCCGTCGGCCAAGGCCGCGGGGCTCGGATGGGGCCTCCACATCGGAAGTGAGTACTGCCGAAGCGGAGCCAGCTGGTGCTCCAGGAATTCCCTCAGCAACGACGCGCCGGTCAGCTTTGCTGCCGCCATGTTGGTCGGCCTCAGATCCGCGTCCATCTTCTCCAACACCAGCTTCGCGCGGGGGTCCGCGAGCTCCGCTCGACCCCAATCGCTGGAGCTCGTGGGCTGCTCCGTGGGCAAGATCAGCCGAGGGTGGATGCGCCCAGCATCCACCAAGACCCACTTGCTCCTGAAGCCCTCAATCCTTTTCCCGGGGTTCGAGATGGCAATGGCGCCACCGTACGCGATGAAGCTCGCGCATGCGGAAGCAGGACCGCGAGAGGTCCGGAGGTAGAAGTAGTGGCGCAGCAAGGCCACTGAGGGATGCACCCCTACGTGAGCCTCACAGTAATAGGCGAAGAGTGCCAGGAGAAGGACGGAGTTGGGATGGAGATGCAGAGCCTGTAGCTTATAATCGCGGAGGACAGAGAAGAAGAACTCAGAGAAGGGAGGCACCAGGCCAACAGCAATGGCACTTACGAAGGACGGATAGAAGGTGCTCCCTTGACCCTCAGGGGTGACGGAGCCGGCCTTGAACACCTTCGCCCCGTCAATGCCCTCCGCCGCCGCCATCCGGCGCAACCGGGCGAGGCTCGCCTCCGACACGTTCAGCGGGTCCAGGGCAGACGAGTACCAAGCAACGGCCGGGGGCTGACGAGGCGCCATGGCTTCCTAGGCCACGCGGTCGGAGTAGATCTGGAAATTTTGGAGGAAGGAAGGAGAGGCGCAGGAAAGGGGATCTAAGCAGCAACCGGGGAAAGCAAAAAGCAAATCCTAGGCTGATGCCGCTCCTTTATCAACTCGCGCGGTTGCTAAGGCGCTCACGTCCAATCAACCGCCACGCGGCGCCCATGGCCGCAGGCTGTTAGGGCCCGCGGCGCTTCGCTCTTGCCCTTCCGCCTCCCTGCACGGCCAAGTCCAGGCGCGCCTTGGGCCCGGGGGCTACTGTCGGTGTTCTGGGAATGGGGTCCCCAGACTTGCCTGCCTGCGGCGTGGCTCAAAGGGGGGCCCAGCAAGGCCCATCTTCACCAACACATACCCAAGACCCTCGCGAGGGGCCAAGCCTCGCGGGGCGGACGACGCGGAGCTTCCTCAGGCACGGCCTCATCAGGCTGGCTCGCAAGGAGGCGGAGAGATCAAGGCGGGGTACCTCACGAGGTGCCCGTGACGCAAGCCATGACGACCAAGGGCGCCAGGCGGGTGCCAGCCCGAGCAGTGTCCTCCTTTCCTCTTCAGTGCAAAGGGGGCAAGCGCAGTCGCGGAGTACCGAGGCATCAGGCAAAGGTTGCCACTTCGGTGCAACAAGACCAAGACCAGGAGGACTACAAGATGGAGGTCATCGTGGAGCCCAAGACGGCGTCACCACCGGAGCTTTGTGCAGGCGAAGACTACTTTTGTCAGGATAGCTGGTACTAGCTGTCCCCCTTCAAATTAGCCCGCCATTGTTAGCTCCCTTCCTGCTCAATATTTGGGAAGAGGACCAGGGCCTCTATAAATAGGACCAGCCACCCACAGGGTTGGAAGAGAGTTTTTGGAGAGTTTTTAGAGAGAGAGAGAGAGGAGGGTGACTGGACTCCTCCCAGCCATTCATCGCCCCAGCCAAGAACAGACCCTCGCGAGGCTGTTCTTCCTTGTATTGTTCATCATCATCAGCCCAAGAGGCAATCCACCATACCACACACTGGAGTAGGGTATTACACCACAACGGTGGCCCGAACTAGTATAAACCCTGTGTCTCTTGTGTTATTCTTTCCTTAGCTTAGATCTTAGCAAGGCGGAGGGGTGCAGGTAGGTAGGAGGCGAAATCTCCGCGTGCACCCCAGTGTTCGAACCTCAAGGGTCTGCCGGAACCCGAAATCCAACAAATACCTAGTTCAATCTCGTTACTGGCAAGTCTCTTTACTCGTTCCGTAACACATCATCCTGCAACTAACTCATTAGTTGCAATGCTTGCAAGGCTTATAGTGATGTGCATTACCGAGTGGGCCCAGAGATACCTCTCCGATAATCGGAGTGACAAATCCTAATCTCGAAATACGCCAACCCAACAAGTACCTTTGGATACACCTGTAGAGCACCTTTATAATCACCCAGTTATGTTGTGACGTTTGGTAGCACACAAAGTGTTCCTCCGGTAAACGGGAGTTGCATAATCTCATAGTCATAGGAACATGTATAAGTCATGAAGAAAGCAATAGCAACAAGCTAAATGATCAAGTGCTATGCTAACGGAATGGGTCAAGTCAATCACATCATTCTCTACTGATGTGACCCCGTTTAATCAAATGACAACTCATGTCTATGGCTAGGAAACTTAACCATCTTTGATTCAACGAGCTAGTCAAGTAGAGGCATACTAGTGACATACTGTTTGTCTATGTATTCACACATGTATTATGTTTCCGGTTAATACAATTCTAGCATGAATAATAAACATTTATCGTGATATAAGGAAATAAATAATAACTTTATTATTGCCTCTAGGGCATATTTCCTTTAGTCTCCCACTTGCACTAGAGTCAATAATCCAGTTCACATCGCCATGTGATTTAACATCAATAGTTCACATTACCATGTGATTAACACCCATAGTTCACATCGTCATGTGACCAACACCCAAAGTGTTTACTAGAGTCAATAATCTAGTTCACATTGCTATGTGATTAATACCCAAAGAGTACTAAGGTGTGATCATGTTTTGCTTGTGAGGGAAGTTTAGTCAACGGGTCTGCCACATTCAGATCCGTATGTATTTTGCAAATTTCTATGTCAATCAATGCTCTGCATGGAGCTACTCTAGCTAATTGCTCCCACTTTCAAAATTTATCCAGATTGAGACTTTGAGTCATCTGGATCAGTGTCAAAACTTGCATCGACGTAACCCTTTACGACGAACCTTTTGTCACCTCCATAATCGAGAAACATATCCTTATTCCACTAAGGATAATTTTGACCAATGTCCAGTGATCTACTCCTAGATCACTATTGTACTCCCTTGCCAAACTCAGGGCAGGGTATACAATAGGTCTGGTACACAACTGTTATACTTTATGGAACCTATGGCTGAGGCATAGGGAATGACTTTCATTCTCTCTCTATCTTTTGCCGTGGTCGGGTTTTGAGTCTTACTCAACTTCACACCTTGTAACACAGGCAAGAACTCCTTCTTTGTCTGTTCCATTTTGAAGTACTTCAAAATCTTGTCGCTTCACCGAGGTCTTTCTTTGAAAAACTCCTTTCAAATATTCCTTTATGCTTTGCAGAATAATTCTACATTATCTCCGATCAACAATATGTTATTCACATATACTTATCAGAAATGCTGTAGTGCTCCCACTCACTTTCTTGTAAATACAGGCTTCACCGCAAGTCTGTATAAAACTATATGCTTTGATCAACTTATCAAAGCGTATATTCCAACTCCGAGATGCTTACACCAGTCCATAGATGGATCGCTGGAGCTTGCACATTTTGTTAGTACCTTTAGGATTGACAAAACCTTCTGGTTGCATCATATACAACTCTTCCTTAATAAATCCATTAAGGAATGCATTTTTGTTTATCCATTTGCCAGATTTCATAAAATGCGGCAATTGCTAACATGATTCGGACAGACTTAAGCATAGATACGAGTGAGAAACTCTCATCGTAGTCAACACCTTGAACTTGTCGAAAACCTTTTTGCGACAATTCTAGCTTTGTAGATAGTAACACTACTATCAGCATCCGTCTTCCTCTTGAAGATCATTTAATCTCAATGGCTCACCGATCAATGGGCAAGTCAATCAAAGTCCATACTTTGTTCTCATACATGGATCTCATCTCAGATTTCATGGCCTCAAGCCATTTCGCAGAATCTGGGCTCATCATCGCTTCCTCATAGTTCGTAGGCTCGTCATGGTCAAGTAACATGACCTCCAGAACAGGATTACCGTACCACTCTGGTGCGGATCTCACTCTGGTTTACCTACGGGGTTCGGTAGTAACTTGATCTGAAGTTACATGATCATCATCATTAGCTTCCTCACTAATTGGTGTAGTAGTCACATGAACAGATTTCTGTGATGAACTACTTTCAGATAAGGGAGTAGGTACAGTTACCTCATCAAGTTCTACTTTCCTCCCACTCACTTCTTTCGAGAGAAACTCCTTCTCTAGAAAGGATCCATTCTCAGCAATGAATATCTTGCCTTCGGATCTGTGATAGAAGGTGTACCCAACATTTTCTTTTGGGTATCCTATGAAGATGCACTTCTCCGGTTTGGGTTTGAGCTTATCAGGTTGAAATTTTTTCACATAAGCATTGCAACCTCAAACTTTAAGTAACGACAGCTTAGGTTTCTTGCCAAACCATAGTTCATACGGTGTCGTCTCAACAGATTTAGATGGTGCCCTATTTAATGTGAATGTAGATGTCTCTAATGCATAACCCCAAAATGATAGTGGTAAATCGGTAAGAGACATCATAGATCGCACCATATCTAATAAAGTACGGTTACGACATTCGGACACACCATTACACTGTGGTGTTCCAGGTGGTGTGAGTAGTGAAACTCTTTCACATTGTTTTAACCGAAGGCCAAACTCGTAACTCAAATATTTTATGATCGCAGAAACTTTTATTTTTGTTACGATGATTCTCCACTTCACTCTAAAATTCTTTGAACTTTTCAAATGTTTCAGACTTGTGTTTCATCAAGTAGATATACTCATATCTGCTCAAATCATATGTGAAGATCAGAAAATAATGATACCTGCCGCGAGCCTCAATATTCATCGGACCACATACATCAGTATGTATGATTTCCAACAAATCTGTTGCTCGCTCCATTGTTCCGGAGAACGGAGTCTTAGTCATCTTGCCCATGAGGCATGGTTCGCAAGCATCAACTGATTCATAAGCAAGTGATTCCAAAAGCCCATCAGCATGGATTTTCTTCATGCGCTTTACACCAATATGACCTAAACGGCAGTGCCACAAATAAGTTGCACTATCATTATTAACTTTCCATCTTTTGGCTTCAATATTATAAAATGTGTATCACCACGATCGAGATCCAACAAACCATTTTCATTGGGTGTATGACCACAGAAGGTTTTATTCATGTAAACAGAACATCAATTATTCTCTAACTTACATGAATAACCGTATTGCAATAAACATGATCCAATCATATTCATGCTCAACGCAAACACTAAATAACATTTATTTTAGGTTTAACACTAATCCCGAAAGTATAGGGAGTGTGCGATGATGATCATATCAATCTTGGAACCATTTCCAATACACATCGTCACTTCACCCTCAACTAGTCTATGTTCATTCCGCAACTCCCGTTTCGAGTTACTATTCTTAGCAACTGAACTAGTATCAAATACTGAGGGGTTGCTATAAACACTAGTAAAGTACACATAAATAACATGTATATCAAATATACATATGTTCACTTTGCCACCCTTCTTATCCGCCAATTACTTGGGGTAGTTCCGCTTCTAGTGACCAGTCCCTTTGCAGTAGAAGCACTCAGTTTCACGCTTAGGTCCAGACTTGGTTTTTTTTTCACTTGAGCAGCAACTTGCTTGTCTTTCTTCTTGAAGTTCCCCTTTCTTCCCTTTGTCCCTTTACTTGAAACTAGTGGTTTTGTTTACCATCAACACTTGATGCTTTTCTTGATTTCTACCTTCGTCGATTTCAGCATCACGAAGAGCTTGGGGATCGTTTCCGTTATCCCTTGCATATTATAGTTCATCATGAAGTTCTACTAACTTGGTGATGGTGACTAGAGAATTCTGGCAATCACTATTTTATCTGGAAGATTAACTCCCACTTGATTCAAGCGATTGAAGTACCCAGACAATCTGAGCACATGCTCACTGCTTGAGCTATTCTCCTCCATCTTTTAGCTATAGAACTTGTTGGAGACTTCATATCTATCAACTCAGGTATTTGCTTGAAATATTAACTTCAACTCCTGGAACATCTCATATGGTCCATGACGTTCAAAACGTCTTTGAAGTCCCAATTCTAAGCTGTTTAAGCATGGTGCACTAAACTATCAAGTAGTCATCATATTGAGCTAGCCAAATGTTCATAACATCTGCATCTGCTCCTGCAATAGGTTTGTCACCTAGCGGTGCATCAAGGACATAATTCTTCTGTGCAGCAATGAGGATAAACCTCAGATCACGGATCCAATCTGCATCATTGCTACTAACACCTTTCAGCTTAGTTTTCTCTAGGAACATATCAAAATTAAAACAGGGGAGCTACACGCGAGCTATTGATGTACAACATAGATATGCTAATACTACCAAGACTAAGTTCATGATAAATTTAAGTTCAATTAATCATATTACTTAACAACTCCCACTTAGATAGACATCCCTCTAATCCTCTAAGTGATCACGTGATCCATATCAACTAAACCATGTCCAATCATCATGTGGGATGGAGTAGTTTCAATGGTGAACATCACTATGTTGATCATATCTACTATATGATTCACGCTCGACCATTCGGTCTCAGTGTTCTGATGCCATATCTGTTATATGCTAGGCTCGTCAAGTTTAACCTGAGTATTCCGCGTGTGCAACTGTTTTGCACCTGTTGTATTTGAACGTAGAGCCTATCACACACGATCATCACGTGGTGTCTCAGCACGAAGAACTTTCGCAACGGTGCATACTCAGGGAGAACACTTGTACCTTGATAATTAGTGAGAGATCATCTTATAAAGCTACCGTGAAACTAAGCAAAATTAGATGTATAAAAGATAAACATCACATGCAATCAAAATATGTGACATGATATGGCCATCATCATCTTGTGCCTTTGATCTCCATCTCCAAAGCATCGTCATGATTTCCATCATCACCGGCATGACACCATGATCTCCATCATCTTGATCTATATCAATGTGTCGTCAAATGGTCGTCTCGCCAAGTATTGCTCTTGCAACTATTGCTATCGCATAGCGATAAAGTAAATCAATTATTTGGCACTTTCATCTTATGCAATAAAGAGACAACCATAAGGCTTCTGTCAGTTGCATATAACTTCAACTAACATGATCATCTTATACAACAACTTATATCTCATCACGTCTTGACCATATCACATCACAACATGCCCTGCAAAAACAAGTTAGATGTCCTCTACTTTGTTGTTGCAAGTTTTACGTGGCTGCTACGAGCTTAGCAAGAACCGTTCTTACCTACGCATCAAAACCACAACAATAGTTTGTCAAGTTGGTGCTGTTTTAACCTTCGCAAGGACCGGGCGTAGCCACACTCGGTTCAACTAAAGTTGGAGAAACTGACACCCACCAGCCACCTGTGTGCAAAGCACGTGGTAGAACCAGTCTCGCGTAAGCGTACGCGTAATGTCGATCCAGGCCGCTTCATCCATAAATACCGCCGAACCAAAGTGTGACATGTTGGTAAGCAGTATGACTTATATCGCCCACAACTCACTTGTGTTCTACTCGTGCATATTACATCAACGCATAAAACCTGGCTCGGATGCCACTATTGGGGAACGTAGTAATTTCAAAAAAGTTCCTACGCACACGCAAGATCATGGTGATGCATAGCAACGAGAGGGGAGAGTGTCGGGGGACTGATCCACGAACACCTATGGGACCGGCGGGCCGAGTCCCTTTCGATTCGGTGAGGGTGGAGGTTGCGCAAAGAGCGGATCGAGGCGAAGCACGCGAGCAGTTTACCCAGGTTCGGGCCGCACGGATGCGTAAAACCCTACTCCTGCTTTGTGGTTTGTATTGAGTTCTTGCTCGGGAGCGCGGAGTGCTACAGTACACACCAGCGGCTAACCAGACCGAGTGTGAGTGTTTTCTGAGCTAGCTAACTAGCTCCCCCGCTAATCAGCCAACCCCCTCTACGTTGCGCATGGGCCTCCTTTTATATGCTAAAGGGATCACCGACAGGTGGCAACGTAGACAAGGGTAAAAATGTAAAGGTGCTGCGGTAGGTACAGCTACTTGCTACAGTGTATCATACCTAACCCTGACGGCAGGGGACAAGGGCATTAAATGCCCGTCTGTGTCGCCTAAACAGTGCAAAAGGGACCGTCAGGGACGCCACTGCTCGCCACGATGGCAATCTTGTCCGCGCCGCTTGCCACTGTGCACCCCTGGCTGCACAGTCTCCTGCCACGTACGCCTGGAAGGGTCCCAGAGCGACACGTTGGTGGATGTGCTGGAGCGCGGGCGCGGAGTGGTGGCTTGCCGCGGCAAGCGCCTTGCCGCGGTCGTTGTCTTGTCGCGTCCGGGAGCTTGTCGCTCACCGGGCCTTGCCGGGACGCGAGGTGCGCCGCGGCAAGTTCCTTGAGATGCCTTGGGTGGCCTTCCCGGCAAGCTCCTCTTGCCGGGGTCTTGAGATGCCTTGGTTGGCCTTCCCGGCAAGCTCCTCTTGCCGGGGTCTTGTCTCCTTGGCTTGGATACTTTGTTCTTGAATGGCTGCAGATATCATGAGGCTGCGGCCGGGCCTCAACTACAACTTCACTGTCCTGGAGCTCCACGCGATGCTGCAGGAGCTGTTCAAGTATGACCCCCAACATCCCGAGGTCTTCAGGTTGCCGGGGGCGTCGTTCCGCTGTGCAACAATTCCTCGCTCGACCGCATCCGTGCAACGATGCCGGAGTGCGACTCGCACGGAATTGTGCCAACTTGGCAGGAGCCCGCAGACGACGTCATGCAGCAGTTCTTCAATGACTTGGTGGAAGTGCCGATCCGCTCCGACGAGAAGGATGGCCTCACCCGCGACACCACCGATGCGGAGTTTGCACTCGTCGCCACTAGGGTGGAAGAGGCGGCGGCAGCCGCAGCCGTGGGCGTCTTTGGATTCATCGTGGAGGAGGCAGATGCAGCAGAGGCGGCAAGCCGTGCCGAGCGAGGGGAACCCGCCGGCAAGAAGGAGCTTGCTGGGCGTGACGCCGAGCCAAGCGAGCCCACCAAGGATACGAGCGGCTCGCTGGACATCAACTCTTCTTCCTCCTCATCTTCAGGCAGCTCGCCGCAAGCAGAGCCTCCATCCCCACCAAGAAGGCGTCTCCGCAAGGCCGGTGACATGGCGGAGCGGCAAGTGGGTCAACAGTTGCCACGCCGCGTGACGCGCTCCACCGCGGCAACCACCGTTGCCGCGGGAGCGCCTCATGGGGCGACGGCAACCGGAGCGGAGTCTAGCCGGACCACCGCTTCAGTTCCTGCCGCTGCTCACGCCGCGCCGGTAGCCGGATCGGGGTTGTCTCAGACCACCGCCACTGCTCCCGCCAAGCGGCCAAGGGAAGCTTCTCCTCCGCCTCCTCGCGCCGGGCGCGCGCCAGACTTCGACTTCTCTGCGTTCAGCTCCGACGAGGAAGAAGAAGAAGAGTAAGCTTCTCTTGCTGTACTTGCGTTTCTTCAATTCTTGCTGTTTGTCTTGTTTCTCACTTGCTTTTCTCTGAACTTGTTCCTCTTTAGGACTCTGGCCCAGAGAGCAGCAAAGAGGGCCAAGGTCCCGGTGATCGTCATCGAGGACGAACCCACCGCGACGGCGGGGGGCGCGCCCGAGACAACCTTGCCGGACCCGGCAACCCTTCTCCAGAGCAGCCCCCAGCGTAAGTATATGGTTTACTTTCCGCTGCGAGGTGCGCATGGGTACTTGTCTTTGCTGATATCTGCTTGTTGATTTGTGTAGGAGCAGGGCAGCCTCACCAGGAGCCAAGGGAGGATCCCCCGACAAGGGAGGACTCTCCGGCAAGGGAGGGCTTCCCGGTAAGGGAGAAGTCTCCGGCAAGGGAGGGTTCTCTGACAAGGGACAGCACAAGCGGCCCCCTGACGGCGGAGACCACGACTGCAGAACCTGGTGCAGGTACTCCTCTTGCTTCAAAACTTCCCTTGGGTTCTTCTTCTCTTGATCTTCTTTTTATTGGATTTTTGCTTGACTCTTCTCCCCTCTCCGGCTGTCAGATCCATCTGCTACGGAGCCGATGGAGACCGAGGTTGCCGCCGAAGAAGCAGCCGGCGCTGGCGATCCCGCCGGTGCAGAGGCCGCCAAGGCTGCTGCCGCAGCAGCTGGCGAGGGGTCTGGCGATCGCACTGACCGCCCTGAGGCCGCAGGAGCGCCAGGCGCTACACCGACCGCCGACCCGTCCGCCGATGCCGCAGCACCAAGCTCCGAGGAGCCCCAGCCAGGCGTCTATTTGAAGGCCGGCGACGACGTCTTCATCAACCTCCCCTGGGCATCAAGCTCCAGGTCACCGGTCGAGGGAGAGATCTTCAACGGGGAAGTGCTCGCCTCCGCTGGGTTGACGGTGGTTGACGCGCCAAGCAGCAGCAACAACGAGCCCGAAGAAGAGCGGCTGCTGCGGAAGTTGATGTCGCTCTACCGCACGCGGCAAGCCAAGCTGGAATCCCGCAAGGCGCTTGTCGCGAAGGCGGGAGCTGATATCGAGAAGCGCGCGGAAGAGCTCGGGGGTTTCCACCGGGAAGCCCTCCGGTCCCTGGCGGAGGAGCGGGAGTAGCTCACTGAAGCGCAGAAGGCCTTCCTCCTCGAGAAGGCTGAAGCCGAAGAGCGGCAGCGACTTGCCGCTGTGAAGCTAGCCGCGGAGGAGGGCGAGCTGGCGCAGCGGAAGGTTAATCTTGACGCCCACGAGGAGGAGCTTGCCGCGCGCGAGGAAAAACTTGGCGGAGCCCTTAAGCAAGCGAAGGATGCTACCGCTGCCGCCGAGGCCGCCAAGAAGGAGTTGGAGACGAGGGTGGCGTAGCTAGAGGCCGCTCTCGCCGAGAAGAGCAAAGAGCTCAGCGCCGCCAAGGACTCCAACACGGGTCTTGAGTTGAAGCTGACCGCTTTGACCAAGACGTTGGACAGCACCAAGAAGCAGGAGGTGGCCTTGAGGGAGGAGATCAAGGCCGACAAGCCGCTGCTAGAGAGTGTTGCCACCACCCAAAATGCCTTCAGGGAAACTGTGGAGCACTGGACGGAGAGTCTGGTGAATGTTGCCGCGGATATCGACAGGGAGCTGGTGCAGCTGGGGCTGGCGGATCTCGGGTATCCCTCCGACGAGAGCCTCCAGCCCAGCGCCAAGCTCACCCTGTTCTTCAAAAGCGTGGCAACGGCCCTCCAACGACTCCGGGAGAGGATCCCAAACCAGCTGGCCGACGAGTCGCGCAAGATCTGTGCGGGAGCCCTTCAGAAGGTGTTGATGAAGGTGGCCTTCCGCAACCCGGGCCTCCGCCTCACCAATGTCCTCAAGACCTTGCCGCCGGATGCCGATCTAGAGGAGCTCAAGGCCCTTGTCGCACCCATTGTGGACAAGGTGAGCGGGATCAAGAGGATTGAGGGCGATCGCGCAGACTAGGCCGCCCGTTTCCTCCTTTTTCTTGTCGCTGTCGATCAAGTTATGAAAACGATCTGTTAGAGCTGCGACAAGCTATTTTGTAATATAACTTTATTTTGGGCAATGCTTGCAATGTTATTACCTTTACTTGACTCCTTGCTTTGTATGCTTTTACCCTACGCTTTTAGGGAACTTGCCGGCGCAGGCACCTTAGCCGCGAGCGCTGAGTGCGGGACGTCAGCAGCCTGCTGGCGGTGCCGCTGCCGACAAGAAACCTTGTCGCAACTAGTCGCAGCTCACTTAAGTTGTTGAGCGGACTCGAAACAAGGTAAGGGCGCGACAACTAGTCGCAGCTCACTTAAGTTGTTGAGCGGACTCGAAACAAAGTAAGGGCGCCACTAGCTACGAGCTGGTTCCTCCGTGCACAGGTTTTCCATACAAAGCACGGTCGTTCAGGGAAGATAACTAAAATTTTAAAAAATCTGACTGCTCAAACTTTGGCAACTTATCTTTTCTGTTGTTTGCTTCCCGGCAAGGCGAAATTCTTGATCAACGCCTGGTCCATACCCCTTTCTTCTCCTTTCCCCCCCGGCAAACTTGTGCGCGAGGGAACTTTCCTTTCCTTGTGAAAAAGAAAGAAGAGAAAATACAGATATGGAGCCTTATGGCTCATTATTTCTTACCGAGGAGTAGATTCTGCACAAAGTGTCAGATCACACATGCAAAATATAGAAAGCATGAAATTGACAAGATGCGCGGAGCATATTAACTTTACTTATGCGCGGGGTCTGCGCCCGGCTTTGTACAAAGGATTACATGCAACAGCGGCAAGACTTGTACAAAAGGTGGTTGCCGGAACAGGTTCCGGCAACCGCGCCATACGGGTAAAACTTACGAAGATGCTCAATGTTCCAGGAGTTGCTCACCGGAATGCCATCTTCGGTCTCAAGGAGAACAGCGCCAGGCCTAGTGACTCGTTTCACCCGGTAAGGGCCTTCCAACTTCGGCGTCAACTTGTTGGAATTCTTGGCGGACTGAACACGCCGAAGAACAAGGTCGCCTTCCTCGAGACTTCTGGCGTTAACTTTATGGCTATGGTAGCAGCGCAAAGCTTGCTGGTAGCGAGCAACTCGCACAACAGCCTGAAGACGATCTTCCTCAAGGAGCAGCGCGTCATCTTGTCGCAGCTGCTCTTGCTCAAGCTCATCATAAGCGAGCACTCGAGGTGACCCGTATACGAGTTCCGTGGGGATAACTGCCTCTGCTCCATAGACTAGAGCGAAAGGTGTCTGGCCAGTGGCTCGATTTGGCGTCGTCCTGATCGACCAAAGAACCACCGGCAGCTCCTCGATCCAGTTTCTTCCGCACTTGTGCAGCCTGTCGAAAGTTCTGGTCTTGAGCCCGCGCAGCACTTCAGCATTTGCCCTCTCCGCTTGAACGTTGCTTCTCGGGTGAGCAACGAAAGCGAAGCAGACCTTGGCGCCTAGATCTTGGACGTACTGCATGAAGGTGCGGCTCGTGAATTGTGTACCGTTGTCGGTGATTATCCTGTTAGGGATCCCGAAGCGGCAAACAATTGACCTGAAGAACTTGACTGCTGACTGTGCTGTCACCTTCCTCACTGGTTCCACTTCCGGCCACTTTGTGAACTTGTCGATTGCAACGTACAAGTACTCAAAGCCCCCGACTGCTCGGGGAAAGGGGCCGAGGATGTCGAGCCCCCAGACCGAAAATGGCCAGAATAAAGGGATCGTCTGAAGAGCTTGAGCTGGTTGGTGTATTTGCTTGGAATGGAACTGGTACGCTTCACACTTGGTTACTTGTGCAGTCGCATCCTGGAGGGCTGTCGGCCAAAAGAAACCTTGCCGGAATGCTTTGCCGACAAGTGCTCTTGCGCCAATGTGGTGTCCACATATGCCTCCATGTATCTCTGCCAACAGCTTTTGTCCGTCTTCCCGATGAATACACTTCAATTTCACACCGTTGAGTCTTCTTCTGTACAGTGCCTTGTCGACAAACTGGTACATACTTGACTGCCGGGCTACTCTTTCCGCTTCTTCTTGCTCTTCGGGAAGTTCTCCTGTCTGAAGGAAACGGACAATTTGCTGTGCCCAAGCTGGAGCTTGTGGCTCGACAACAAGGACTAAAGGCAAATTTGCTGCAGTGGGAACATCCGCTTCTACGGCGAGAATCTGCGGCTCTGCCGGAGCTTGACGTTCCCCGGCAAGCTTGCCGGAGCAAAACTTGTCGGGAGCTTCTGCTTCAACGGAACAAACCCTAGGGCTTGCCGGAGCAGATTGCTCCTCAGCGCAAGGCAAATCTGTTGCCGCGGGAACGTCCGCTTCTACGGCAAGAATCTGCGGTTCTGCCGGAGCCTGACGTCCCCCGGCAAGTTTGCCGGAGCAAAACTTGCCGGGAGCTTCTGCTTCAACGGAACAAACCCTAGGGCTTGCCGGAGCAGACTGCTCCTCAGCGCTCTTGGCGTTGATCTTGGGGACCTTCTTGGCGGTGGCTTCGGGGAGCTCTGCTGGCAAATAGTCACCATAAATCAACTTCCTCTTCTTGCTCTGTCCAGTTGATGGCGTTACAGATGGTTGTGTCAGCTTGAGCACAAAAATCCCTGGTTCCACATGTAACTTAAGTGCGGCGCACTTTGACAGGCCGTCGGCAATGGCGTTCTGAGCTCTTGGAACATGCTCCATCTGTAGACCGTCAAAGTGCTCTTCTAGCTTTCTCACTTCATCGACGTAAGCTTCCATCAATGGACTCTGATAGCTCTTGTTCACTTGGCGGACGACAAGCTGCGAGTCACCCCTGACAATGAGCTTCTTGATCCCAAGGTCTGCCGCGATCCTGAGACCGGCAAGCAAGCCTTCATACTCTGCAGTATTGTTTGTTGCTTGCTCCTTGGGAAAGTGCATCTGGACTACGTACTTGAGGTGCTCTTCGGCTGGCGCGACAAGCAGCACGCCAGCGCCGGCGCCTTGCAGCGAGAAGGCACCATCAAAGTACATCAGCCACTCTTTGGTCGCTTCATTGACAGGGATGCTCGTTTCTGGAATTTCTTCATCTGGTGTTGGCGTCCATTCTGCTATGAATTCTGCCAATGCTCTGCTTTGGATAGTTGAAGTACTTTCAAACTTGAGGCCAAAGCTTGACAATTCCAGTGCCCACTCAACAATCCTGCCTGTCGCTTCTGGATTCTGTAGTATCCTCTTCAGCGGAAAGCGAGTAACAACGGTGATCTCATGTGCTTGGAAGTAATGGCGCAGCTTTCACGAGGCCATGAGGAGGCCGAAAAGCAATTTCTGCATGCCAGAGTACCTTGACCTAGCCCCCTGCAGAAGGGAGCTGACAAAGTAAACTGGGCGCTGCACCATTCTCTTCTGTATCTCCTCGCGAGTCTGTGTAGATCCATCCTTGTCGGGACCAGAACTTGTCGGGGAAGCCCCTTGCTTGTCGCTGGATGCGCCTGCCGTGGTTGCTGGCTCGTCATCTGCCTCCCTCTCCGCTACTAACGCAGCACTAACCACTTGATTGGTTGCCGCTATGTACAGTAGCAACTTCTGTTGTGGCTTAGGTGCGACAAGTATTGGAGGGGAGGACAGGTATCTCTTTAAGTCTTGCAGCGCAGCCTCCGCTTCCGGAGTCCATTTCATTGGACCTGCCTTTTTCAATAATTTGAAAAATGGCAGGGCGCGCTCAGCAGACCTAGAGATAAACCTGCTGAGAGCAGCCACGTAACCGGCAAGCCTTTGTACATCCTTGACGCGCTTTGGTGCTTCAATCTGCTCAATGGCCTTGATCTTGTCGGGATTGGCTTCAATTCCTCGCTGAGATACGAAGAACCCGAGAAGCTTGCCGGAGGGGACTCCAAACACACACTTCTCGGGGTTGAGCTTAAGGCTAATTTTGCGCTGATTTGCAAAGGTCTCGTCTAAATCTTGAATCAGAGTTGTTCTGTCCTTGCTCTTGACCACTATGTCATCCATGTAGGCTTCCACATTTCTGTGTATTTGTGGCTCAAGAGCGACATGGACTACTCTTGCAAATGTTGAACCAGCATTTTTTAATCCGAAAGGCATCCGTACGAAACAGTACGTGCCACATGGAGTAATAAATGCGGTCTTCTCCTCATCCTCTTCTGCCATGAAGATCTGGTGATATCCTGAGTATGCGTCAAGAAATGAAAGCAAATCACATCCGGCTGTGGAGTCAACAATCTGGTCAATGCGCGGCAAAAGAAATGGGTCTTTGGGACAAGCTTTGTTAACATCGGTAAAGTCGATACAAAGAATCCATTTCCCGTTTGCCTTGCGCACGACTACAGGATTGGCCAACCACGTAGGATGGAGCACTCCCCTGACAAGGCCTGCTGCTTCCAATTTCTTGATCTCTTCTGCAATGAATTCTTGGCGCTCCACTGCTTGCTTCCTGACCTTCTACTTGACGGGCCGCGCATGAGGACAAACGGCGAGGTGGTGCTCAATTACTTTCCTGGGAACACCGGGGATGTCAGACGGTTGCCACGCAAACACATCGACATTCACCCGCAGGAAAGCAATGAGCGCGCTTTCCTATTTAGGGTCGAGAGTGGCATTGATGGTGAAGGTACCACCAGCGCCGTCCTCCTTGGCGGACACCTTCTTCGTCTCTGGCGGAGCTGCCATCGTCTTCTTACACTTGCCGGTGGAGCTCGATGGTGCGTCCTCGACGGCAGCGCAGCACTCCGAAGAGGTGCGCTTGCCGGAGTGGGCATCAGAACTCTTGCCGGACTTGGTCTTCTTCCCCCCGGGAGCTTCAGCAGCAAGTGACTTGCGGTCTGTTGCGGCTGCCGCTTCCCGGTAGATCTTGTCAGTGCAGATAAGAGCATCCTTCTTGTCGCCGGGGACAGAGATGACGCTTATCGGGCCTGGCATCTTCAGCATGTTGTATGCGTAGTGAGAGGCTGCCATGAACTTGGCGAGTGCTGGACGGCCAAGTATCCCATTGTAAGGCAATGAAATATCGGCAACGTCAAAAGTGACCCTCTCAGTCCTGAAGTTCAGCTCGCTGCCAAACGTTACTGGCAACGTGACCTTCCCCTTCGGCTTGCTCCTTCCCGGGTTGATTCCTTGGAATGTGCCGGTTTCTTCGAGCTCGCTGTCAGGGATTTGGAGTTTCTGGAGTACAGCGGAGGAGATCAGGTTCAAGCCGGCCCCGCCTTCAACTAGCATCTTAGTGGCCTTGAGGTTGCGGATAGTTGGTGAAACCAACATCGTCAAGCACCCGACTGCAGTTGTGCGATCAGGGTGGTCCTCAATATCAAAGATGATAGGCGTGCTGGACCATTTCAGAAGCTTGCGTGATTCGACGGGTGGTTCCGCTGCATTGACTTCCCACACCCACTGCTTGAGCTAGCGGTGCGAAGTATGCAGAGAAGCACCACCGTCAACGCGCAAGACCTCTGTGGCTTTCTGGAACTCCTGCTCACTGGTCTCGACATCATCCATTTCTTCGTCGTCGTCGTCATCTTCGTCCTTGTCGCGGCCGTGGGGAGGTCTGTCTCCTTGTCGCTGCTTGGCCTTGCCGCGGCGTCCTCCCCGACCGGCGCGCTTCTTGCCGGATTCTCCATCACCGCCTTGAGCCCTCTCCTTGTCGCGTCACTCGTACTCAGACTTTTGTTGCTGGACAAGCTGCTCGACCTTCTTGCAGCTCTGGAGGTCATGGCCCTTGGTGCGGTGGATCTTGCAGTACTGCTTGTCGGAGCCATCCTGCTTGTCGGCGACCGCCACAGCCTGGCAGTTGGTGCATGCGGCAATCTCCTTTCTAGAGCCACCAACTTTGGCTTTATTGGCGCAACCTTCGTTGCCGGACTGCTCAACGACTAGCACATCTTTGCCTTTCTTCTTCCTGTTCTGCCGCCGGTTTTTCTTTGCCGGGGCAGCATCCTCACTGTCAGATCCTCCTGCTCCTATATTCTCTCCGGGGAGTCTCCTCCCTTCCTCAGCATGTGCACACTTGTCGGCAGGGCATATAGCTCACTGACGTCTCTGATCTTGCACATCACCATCTCCTCCCGCATCCTGCGGTTACGCACGTTCTGATGGAACGCGCTGATGACCGCGGCAGGGTGGAGATCTGGGATGTTGTGCTGTACGTGGCTGAATCTCTGAATGTACTTGCGTAGAGGCTCTCCTTCCTTCTGGGCGAGCAGATGAAGGTCGCTTTCTTGGCCATGAGGTTTGTGGCCGCCTGTAAAGGCGCCGACAAACTGATGGCAAAGGTCTGCCCAGGAGGATATGGAGTTGTCCGGCAAGTGCATGAGCCAGGACCTGACGTTGGGCTTGAGCACCAGCGGGAAATAGTTGGCAAGGATCTTGTCGTCCCGTCCCCCGGTAGCCTGCACCGTGATGGTGTAGATGCTGAGGAACTCCAACGGATGCGACTTGCCGTCGTACTTCTCTGGTACGTCTGGCTTGAAGTTCTTCATGCTGGGCCATTGGACTTGCCGCAGCTCACGAGTAAACGCAGGGCAACCTACCGCGTACGGCAAGTCGCCTGGTTCCCCTAGCGCATGGATGTCGACAGAGGGCCCAGCGCGCTGGTCTGATTGACGTCGCGCTTCTCTTCGCCGCTCGATGCGAGTACGAGCGTCTTCTTGCTGTCGTTCATGAAGAACTTGGCGCTGATCGCGACGAGCTCATGGATCTGATGACGCGGTGGAGTCGCCGTCGAGGTGGATCCGGCGAGTCGGCAATCTTGGCCTTCGGGGCGGAGAGTGCACAGTGGTTGCACCCCCACCGGTCTTGTCGCCATCGGCTTGTGCCTGGCTGGCTTGCCGCGGCTGCGACGTGCTCGGTTGCCGTTGGGCGTCGTCGTTGGCGAAGCCGATGAGACTCCGAATGGTGGCCTTCCAGTCGTCGATCTTGTCTGGCGCTGGAGGGTAGTCCAGGAGCAGTTGAGCTCGCGCCAAAGCTTCTGCGGTAGTGGCGGGTGGTGGTGGCGAACGGTGCGAGGAGCGAGATATGCTCGGACTTCTAACTATGTTAGAAGGAGCAGTATCCCGTCCAGGCGACCGTGCCTCGCTCATGCCAGCATGTTGGCTTACATGCTGGTCTTGAGCACTCCGGGACCCACCAGCTCGATCTTGGTCCAGCAAACGCATGGTACCGTGAGTACCATGACGCTGCCGGTCCCGCGCTTCCTGAGATGGGAGCAGTGCATGCACGGACGCCGAGGTCTTGGAGTGCGCCCGGTCATTGTGGGAGCCGGCCACGCCGCCGATGGGCAGCGCAGCCTTGTCTTTGGACCTGGCAGCACCACGAGCTCCCTCGTCGATGCTCGTTCTTCCGCCGGCGTCCGCCCCACCAGCCGTTTGCTCCGGCGGTGGTGGGTTCGGCGCGGACAGAGCAGCTGCCTCCGAAACCTTCTTCTTCGGCGGCATGTTGATGAAGATGATGAAGATCTAGCCCGCGTGAATGCCGGATCGGGTTCGCACAACCTCGATGCCCCCTACCTGGCGCGCCAAAGATGTCAGGGGACTGATCCACGAACACCTATGGACCGGCGGGCCGAGTCCCTTTCGATTCGGTGAGGGCGGAGGTTGCGCAAAGAGCGGATCAAGGCGAAGCACGCGAGCAGTTTACCCAGGTTCGGGCCGCACGGATGCGTAAAACCATACTCCTGCTTTGTGGTTTGTATTGAGTTCTTGCTCGGGAGCGCGGAGTGCTACAGTACACACCAGCGGCTAACCAGACCGAGTGTGAGTGTTTTCTGAGCTAGCTAACTAGCTCCCCCGCTAATCAGCCAACCCCCTCTACGTTGCGCATGGGCCTCCTTTTATATGCTCAAGGGGTCACCGACAGGTGGCAACGTAGACAAGGGTAAAAATGTAAAGGTGCTGCGGTAGGTACAGCTACCTGCTACAGTGTATCATACCTAACCCTAACGGCAGGGGACAAGGGCATTAAATGCCCGTCTGTGTCACCTAAACAGTGCAAAAGGGACCGTCAGGGACGCCACTGCTCGCCACGATGGCAATCTTGTCTGCGCCGCTTGCCACTGCGCACCCCTGGCTGCACAGCCTCCCGCCACGTACGCCTGGAAGGGTCCCAGAGCGACACGTTGGTGGATGTGCTGGAGCGCGGGCGCGGAGTGGTGGCTTGCCGCGGCAAGCGCCTTGCCGCGGTCGTTGTCTTGTCGCGTCCGGGAGCTTGTCACTCACCGGGCCTTGCCGGGACGCGAGGTGCGCGGCGGCAAGTTCCTTGAGATGCCTTGGGTGGCCTTCCCGGCAAGCTCCTCTTGTCGGGGTCTTGAGATGCCTTGGTTGGCCTTCCCGGCAAGCTCCTCTTGCCGGGGTCTTGTCTCCTTGGCTTCGATACTTTGTTCTTGAATGGCTCCAAAGGAACCACGGAGGACCTTGGCGGTCACCCGGCAAGCCTTGCCACGAGACGCTGCGACTGCCCGTGCACAAGTTCGGGATACTAGGGTACCCCTACTCTAGTACACCGACAGAGAGTGTGTCCACGTACCCTCATAGACCAAAAGCGGAAACATTAGCACAACACGGTTGATGTAGTCGTACGTCTTCACGATCCAACAGATCAAGTACCGAACGCACGGCACCTCCGAGTTCTGCACACGTTCAACTCGATGACATCCCTCGAACTCCGATCTAGCCGAGTGTCGAGGGAGAGTTTCGTCAGCACGACGGCGTGGTGACGATGATGATGTTCTACCGATGCAGGGCTTCGCCTAAGCACCGCTATGATATGATCGAGGTGGATTATGGTGGAGGGGGGCACCGCACACGGCTAAGAGGAAGGAAGGGGGCGCCCCCCCTCCCTAGTCCAATTTGGACCAGCCCATGGGGAGGGGTGCGGCCACCCTTTGAGGCCTTTCTCTCCTTTCCCGTATGGCCCATTAAGGCCCAATATGAATTCCCGTAACTCCCCGGTACTCCCGAAAATACCCGAATCACTCAGAACCTTTATGATGTCCGAATATAGCCGTCCAATATATCGATCTTTACATATCGACCATTTCAAGACTCCTCGTTATGTCCCCGATCTCATCCGGGACTCCGAACTCCTTCGGTACATCAAAACACATAAACTCATAATATAACCGTCATTGAACTTTAAGCGTGCGGACCCTACGGGTTCGAGAACTATGTAGACATGACCGAGACACGTCTCCAGTCAATAACCAATAGCGGAACCTGGATGCTCATATTGGCTCCTACATATTCTACGAAGATCTTTATCGGTCAAACCGCATAACGACATACGTTGTTCCCTTTGTCATTGGTATGTTACTTGCCCGAGATTCGATCGTTGGTATCTCAATATCTAGTTCAATCTCGTTACCGGCAAGTCTCTTTACTCATTCCATAACACATCATCCCGCAACTAACATTTTAGTTGCAATGCTTGCAAGGCTTATACTGATGTGCATTACCGAGTGGGCCCAGAGATACCTCTCCGACAATCGGAGTGACAAATCCTAATCTCGAAATACGTCAACCCAACAAGTACCTTCGGAGACACCTGTAGAGCACCTTTGTAATCACCCAGTTACGTTGTGACGTTTGGTAGCACACAAAGTGTCGGGGATATACCCCGCGGTATAAACCGCCGGATGTATGACCCGGCTAGAGTTTGGAGATTCACTGGCAACCCACTTGGACATGGCGGTTTACGGTTCATTGGTAATCCGGCAGGCGGGTCGGAGGAGCGACAAGACCCGGTGGCCCAACGGGCGGTTTATGGAAGGCCGGATCATGCTATGGTGGGCCGGTTTAAGAGAAAAGGCGTGAGGAATATTTACTTTACAAGGAAGACCCGGACTTGTATCCGGTTTGTATTAGAAGGGAGATTAGTCCTAATCCTAATAGGACTCCACATGTAACCCGCCCCTTCAACATATATAAGGAGGGGCAGGGCTCCCCAAAGAGAAACAAGCTACAAGCAAGAAGAAACAATCTTAGGGCTAGACACAAAGAGGAGAGCCGGTTTACGGCGACTCCCTCGTGATGATAATGAGACCTAGCCTCAAACAGCATGTAGGGTTTTTACCGGATGATGTTTCCCGGGGCCTGAAGCTGTCTAAACCCTTGTCTTGCGTGTTGATCCGCCCTGCGTCTCTCGATTCCGCTCAACCCCTCTCAAGCTACCACATAGATGCGTTGGCCTCGCGACTAAGTCCTTACACTAGGACATCTGACGTGACAATTCCACGACAGTTGGCGCCCACCATGGGGCCTGCTGTCAGGACCCCGACTCAATGCCACATCGATCTAGCATGTCACACCTCATATCACTTTGCGGCCTCACGCACGGTATTCCCACGGGTGTCGCCTTACCTTTGCCCCGGACCGTTTGCGCCTTTTGGCACACGTATATGACAGTGTCGCTAGCATCCATATGATAAGGAGCCCGGGCTGACATGGCTAGTCGTAAACCCAAAGTGGCACTAAATTACAGGGACAGGCATCCATGACCCAGCATCGAACGTGTCGGTCATCAGCGAGTGAATCCAGGCTGTAGCACTGGGCTAGCAGGGCTCCGGTGAACCGGGCTGTAGCGGGCTAACAGGACTCCGGTATTCATCGCGTGACATTTCCCCGAAGGGACAGACACAGGAACGAAGAAGGACACATGCCGGCCAGCCTAAGTGTTCCGGAGCAGTAGCAAGCTACCATGGCTCAGTGGAAACACTAGGAGACATTTCCCGGTAAGAGAGGCTACTAAGGATAAACAACTAGATAGCCAGATCCCACACATACCAAGCATTTCAATAACATACACACAATATGCTCGATATGTGCAAATACAACATGGCATCACAACATGACTCTACGACTCAAGTATTTATTCAATAGGCTCCGAGGAGCGAGATATTACAAACAGGGGTCTCATGACCCAACATTCAGAGCATACAAGTCAAGCACATGCGGAAGCTATGATGTCTGAGTACAGACATCTATAAATGAAAAAGGCTGAGAAGCCTGACTATCTACCAGATCCTGCCGAGGGCACAAGATCGTAGCTGAGGTAACAAGCTAAACGTCGAAGTCCAAGCGGAACTACTAGCGAGACTGAAGTCTCTCTGCAAAAACATAAATTAAGCAACGTGAGTACAAATGTACCCAGCAAGACTTACATCAGAACTAACTACATATGCATCATTATCAACAAAGGGATGGTGGGGGTTTAACTGCAGCAAGCCAGCTTTGACTCGGTGGCTATCCTGAACTACGACTGCAAGTAACTCTTTTGAGGTGGCGCACATGAGTCCACATATTCACCATAACAATACACCACTATGGATCCGCTCTCGTCTCCCTACGAGAACGCCATCCATAGCACTCACGCTTATCTTGCGTATTTTAGAGTATCCACTTTCACTTGTCTATGAACTATGCAAGGGGTCCAAGTTTCCATATCCGAGGAATCCGGCTATTCGAATAGATAATGATAACCCTGCAGGGGTGTACTTCTTCACACACGCTCTCGCCACTTATCGCCCTGTACACGTCATGTACCTCGGCAACCTTCAAGCGGAAGCCGGGCGAGGGAGTCGGCCACGACCTGACTAACCGAACAAGTCTCTAGTCCAGGTTTATCGCCTATTCGGGTTCCATCCGCAAGGAGATCCGGCCGGGGTGTCGCTCACGGCCCCAAATGATGTGAGCAGGGTTCCCAAGCCCACCATCCGGGTGCCACTTGGTACACCGTGCCACTGTGCCTAGTCTGTCCCAAGCCCACCTGTACCGGGTGCCACTTGGTAGACTACTAACACTATCTACAAACACCAGAAACTAGTTGCAACTCCTGGACAGAGATCATGTTGATTAATAAGTCGAGAGAGTCAATTAAGGATCCCAATGTGTGGTAGTAGCTGTTCATGGATCACAAACACAGAACTCAGTTCCCGAGGACGGCTGCAATGAGACAACCCACCATGTACTCCTACATGGCCTCTCACCGCTACCTTTACCAAATCGTGTTCACACACTTAGCTCACGCACAATAGGACATGTTCACACACCTCTGATTCATCCCCGATGAATCAGACCTGACTCAACTCTAAGCAGTAGCAGGCATGACAAACAAGCATGAATGATTAGGCACAACAGGGCTCAAACAACTCCTACTCATGCTAGTGGGTTTCATCTATTTACTGTGGCAATGACAGGTCATGCAAAGGGTAAAGGGGTTCAGCTACCGCAGCAAGTAACAGATGAATCGGTGTTGTCCTAATGCAGTAAAAGAGAGCAGGAGCGAGAGAGTTGGATTTTATCGGAATGAACAAGGGGGGGTTTGCTTGCCTTGCACTTCTGGAGATAACATTGAGTCTTCATCAGTGTCAACGATCACATCATCGGTACAACGTCTACCGGGGGGGGGGGGAACAACACCGGCAAAGACAGAAGAAACACGATCAATGCAATGCACAATATGATGCATGCTATGACATGACAATATGATGTGATTTGAGCTAATGCAACTAGCAACAGATTAAATGAAGTTGGTTTGAATACAAGATTCAAATTCAAACTCCATATGTGATTATTCAAATGCCATCTAATTGATTTGTGCTAAACAGCAGCTATAAGTTGTTCTAACATGCATGAAAATGGTACAGATGGATTCCTTGAATTTTTCTGATAATTTTTCGTATATAATTTATTTAATTTGGAGTTATGGTTGAATTTCTATGATTTTTAGAAGTTTATACCATTTTCTGGAATTTTCTGAATAAAAATAAATCCAGAAAACATTACTGCGTCAGCCTGACATCATCATGATGTCAGCAGGTCAACAGGGGCTGGTCCGGTCAAACCTGACCAGTGGGGCCCACTGGTCAGTGACTGGGGCTGGTTAGTGCCGCTGACGTGTGGGCCCGGTCAACGGCCACGTCAGCACGGTCAAAACTGACGCGTGGGGCCACTGTAATTAGATTAAACTAAACAGAAAATAAACTAGGATTAATTAAAGCGTGGGGCCTAGGTGTCAGTGACACGGTGCGGTGTTTAGTGGCTAATTAAGCCAGCCACGTCAGCAAGTGACGCCGGCGACCACGGCGACGGCGAGACCTCGCCGGAGTTGCTCGGGACGGCGCTACAGCCCGCGGCTGGTCGCGTTGAGGGCACCAAGAGGGATCCCATGGTCGCGCGCATCTAGGGGCGCACGCAGCTGGGCACAGGGAGGCCGGGGTTCGCCGGGAACGAGCTCCTGGCGGCGGCCGGAGTTCGGGCGTCGGGCGTTTCGACGCTGCTGCTCACAAACGAGGGAGCTGAGGCGCTGGAGGGGCTCTACGGGTCGCGGCAAGCACAACGGTGCACGCCCGTGACCAAATGGTCACCGGGGTTTTGCCGGAGATGATCCCATGCGGCGGCGGCTGCTGTTAGCAAGGGGGCGGCGGCTACGACAATCAAACGGAGGCGGGATTAGGGGGAAGATGACCGGAGGCTCACAGCGGATCGAACGGAGGGGTCGGCGAGCTCGGGGAAGCTTCTGCGACGGCGAATTTAAGGCGGCGATCTCCGGGCACCGGGGATGAAGACGACGACGCTCCGGTCGACTGGGGCCTCCTCTGGTCGCGTGCGTCGGTGTGCAGCTCCATGGGGTCGGGACAGAGCTAAGGATGCAGAGAGGGAGCGAGGGGGTGGCTGTGGCCGCGGCGAACGGCGAACGGCGGCGATGGGCGCGCTCGGGCGCGAGAGGGGGAGAGCAGAGAAGGGAGAAGGGGGTCGGGAGAGAGTGAGAGAGAGGAGCGAGGGGGCTGCGTGGCGTCTCCCGAAGAGGCCAGGGCGAGGCGGCAAGCAGGAGGTGGCCGGGGCGGCGTCGGCGCTCGCCACCGAGCAGCTTCGGGGCGAGGGGGAGGATGACGACAGAGAGGAGGAGGTGGGCTGGGCCGGCCAGCTCAGATGGGCCGCCAGGTGGCTAGAATGCCAGGTAAGTGGCTGGGCTTCTCTCTTTTATTTTTCTGTTCTGTTTATTTTTTAAATTTGTTTTGCCACTGTTTTGAATTTAAAATAATTCAAACAATGCCAAAAACTCCTCTAAATATTTTTGTTTTGCTAGATGGACTTTTCCAAAAGCTCATAAAATATTTCAGGGGTATTTGAAATTATATTCTAATTATATGAATATAATTCAAATTCAAATAACTAATGATTTAAATTCAAAGTCCCAAAAATAAATCCTTTTAAAATGTTCATTATTTTTGGTTTGGATCAAAACCCTTGCCAAAAATATTAAACATCTAAGAAGAGCATTTTGGAACAATGAATGAGATTTTAGGGTTTTTGCCCTTCTTTTATTTAGGGTTTTGAGGCTTCTAAATTCCTCAGTTCAAGTTTCAAAAATTTAAACATGATGCACAGATGGAAGCAAGCATAGGTCAGGCCAGAACTAGGGATGTGACAACTCACCCCCACTAAACAAGAATCTCGACACGAGATTCAAGTGTAGGGTAAGACAATGGGGAACGCGACCTAACACAATCTTCACGATCCAGGTTGCCCTTCAAAAGAACATTGATTCGATCACCATCATTGTCTTGATGTCTTGCTCCGAGAACTCCAACCAACATGACAGCAAGAGGAAAAGGACAACTCCGGAAGAATCGATCTTCTCGAAGATCAATCAACTTAGGATCAGCTCACAAAGTGAGTCATAGCAACATCTCTTGAGTTGAGACACGAAGCATACATCTGAAGAAATGGAGTGAGACAGATGACGAGGGCTTGCTAAGTAGACAACAATTCCAGACTTAAGAATGTGGTGATCGGTTGTCAACGTAGCGAGGAGTTGAGTTTCCATGATACCACAACGAGACACCTTAGGAACCGTGACTTGTGGAAATATCCCCTTAAGTGGCAAAAAGAATTACCTTTGATTCAGAGATCATTGAAACTCTTTATACCAGCCTAAGGCAATCACAAGCGATCATTTGGAGGGGGTCGGTAGAATGGCATACACGGACTTGGATGATGTGGATTACCTTGTTGAAGACAACATAATGGATGAATTTGCTTACCACCGGAAATGGAAGAGACCCATGGTAGAATGGCACATTGGCGGTGCAAGCTGGGAACAAAATGCAAATGCTGGGAATGATTCTGGTAACTGGGGAAGAACCCAACAATAGAGAGTGAATTCACTGTTTGAAAAGGTCATAGCATTGCCGAGGAAACTGAGAGGAATCCCAGTTAGTGCCGATGATAACACGTAGAGCTTGTGCGTGCTCTCAAGAACTTGAGCATTCCCTCAATCATCAAGATTTTACCAATATCCGTGTCAAGGATCCTGGCAACACAACTTACTACCATGATGAATACCGGTGGAAGATGCAGATGCAAAGGAAGATAACACCTTCTCAGATTTCACCTTAGCGAGGCCAAGGAAACAAAATCTGGATGATCGACCGAGAGACATTTAGCACTCCACTTCTAATGTTCTCCTTGATGTGCTAGCGTAATCCATAGGTAATTATGGTTTGATATCTAGAACATCGAGTAAAAGGTCGGACTTCGGGAGCACAAGAATCCATGAGGAACAACTAGGGAGGAAAATCCTACGAAATCCTTATGGGGAGGTGGCCAATTTCTTCAATCAAGATACTACAGTAATAGGTCTTCCGGCTGGGTGTGTTGGCCACGACATCCACCTTACCGGTTATCGAGGGACCAATATTATAGTTCTTGGGAAATGTTCCAACCATCATAACTGCCTGAGATTCAGATCTGGTTGGTGTCAGGATATTCCAGACTCATCGAGTCTAGGAAGAAAAGAAAGTTTGCAACACAATTCGATGAGATGACGTTGCGAGATTCTCAGGAAATGAACTATGATAGCAAGCTCCAAAACATGAGCTGGTTCTGCTACACACATGTGAACATGTTGTCCCAGACAAGCATGACCACATGGTAGTCTTATAATAAAACACTACCGAGTTCAGGGGGGAAACCATCATCGAGGATATCGAAGTCTTGTGCACTTAAATTAGACTTATTTACCTGGAACAAGTCAATCAGTGGCTTGGTGTGCTAAGAACACATATAGAATGGAGGCGGCCAACCTACCAAACCATAGAATACTTCGCACATATGCATGACCAACTTGGGATGATTCCAGAGGAGCAAAAACAAACTTTCTCGAATTCACGGCGGCAACTTACATCAAATGCACGTGAATCAAAGGAAGTCACTTCTTTCATCCAACATACACTTCATGAACGGGGCATGAAGAAAATGCTTATACAAATTTCCAACACTAGCTTAATGTTCAACAAAATCATGGAGGAGATAAGGATGTTGTCAATGGACTCCACAACAATTCATCCAGGTTTCCATATAAGAGGATTTCCATAGTTAAGTGAACACGGTGATAGCATTGGTGAGACCAAAGAATATAATGGTGTATGCTCGAGGAAAAACCACAAGGAAGACAACATTACGAATATCGTTGGTTCTGATTTGATTTGACGATAGCCCATACTCAATCAAAGGTTTGGGTAAGATAATAGATCCAACAATTGATCACAAGGACCAATTGATGAAGATGTCATCTTTCTTCAACACACACTACGCAAGAATATCCCTTTGGAACGAACTAAGTCAGGCAAGCTTTTATCTTCCAACTCTCCAAGTTGTTGTCTAGCTTAACCAACTAGCTCAGGGATATCTAACACCGATTCTTGGAGAAGGGGTGGTTTACAGGAAACCATCTTGATCACGAACTCAACATAGCGGTCAGGTGGCGACCTGGTGATACTTCCGAGAAGATATTCGGAAAATCAAGAACCACCGATATGTTACTAAGCTCAAGAACAACCTTGCTTTTGAGGGCAAGACGATATGATCAAATGAGTGAGGACTTGACAAGATCCTAACTCATCAATCGAAGGGTGCACCGAAATAAGGGCTAGGTAGCACGATCAGTCTTAGAAGGATGATTCAAAAACCAACACACTAAGAATGAAATTATTGTCCTTTAACTACCAAGCAACGAGGTTGCTAGGAGTATTGATTTCACACGCCATGATTCATTTGTCGGCATTCCGGTTACAATAACTCAGGAACCGAGGAATGAACAATGATGGCAAGAAGTATTATTGTACCAAGAGTTCATAGGATGGTGTGCAATTCCTATAACAATCCCGATATAAAAGATGGTAATACTCCAAGGTAGAATAGACCAGAAGCTGGATTGCAACTTGACCTGCGGAATACAATTGCTTTGACCCAATCCTAGATATGGATGAGGGTCTGGAGTTTGTTTCTCCTATTCATCCTGAATGGAATGGCTTGACGGACCACAAGAGTAATAGGCATCGATAAACGAATGCACGCATACTCTTGACTATCAATTGATAGACGAGGGTCGGAAGACAACTAAGAGGGACAACTCAAAGAACATATAATTTTCTGAGTTATGGATGCATAGATTAGTATGTCGAACCAAGTTCAACATGTTTCTTCCGGATAAGCCATGTAGAAAGGTAGGACTGGCAGAGTCACAATATAGAATGGAGAACTCATCAAGAGCACTCTAGTTGTGATCTTTTGGTCCAACAAACTTCTGCCGTAAGTCGTTCATAGTATTTGGAAGAAGGAAAATACCATGGACCTCGAGGACTATCGCAAAGTTACTAATATCCTAAAGGAACTAGCAAACACTATCAACATGAAGTAAGTAGAGTGAATCTCGGGTTCAGAACCCAGAAATAGAATGCCTACTAACTATATGGCATCACGGGATGCTTTCAAGAATGATGGCCGGAATCATCAAACTGGGACACAAATCATGGCTAAATTACTAGATGATCCCCTAAGACACCTAGGGTCATAATTATTAACTCCAACATATATGTCGAGGCGACAGAGTACCTCAACTCACCGATTAGTGTGGTTAATCTGGCCCAAAGGAACATCGGAACGGGAGGAAGGAATTTTGCAAATGCTTCAGACTATTTAGAAACCTGGGATGACTTGGACAGCATAACGGCTGTAAATGCTCAAAAAGTTTGGAGACATACTATAGAAATGGTGGCATAGCCACTCAGAAGCACAATATCAAGGTTTCGAGATCAACAGTTAACATACAGAAGTAATAGGAACTGAAATGAGGCTTAAGTCCAACAATCTTATAAATCTACGGATTAGTAACACGTGATCCTGATAGAAAGAAGAGAAAGCCTAGTTCTTAATCCCCGTAGGAAAGATAAGATGACTCAGATCAGAAGGGCATAAGGTATAAGGAGTAAAAAGAGCCTTACGTTCCATCCCACAATCAATTCCCTTATATAACTAAAGCATTTCTAGACTCAACTTCGACCAGTTTGGCTTGGTAATCCTACAAGCAGTCAAGCTCTGATACCAAAGCTGTCAGGACCCCGGCTCAATGCCACATCGATCTAGCATGTAACACCTCATATCACTTTGCGGCCTCACGCATGGTATTCCCACGGGTGTCACCTTACCTTTGCCCGGGACCGTTTGCGCCTTTTGGCACACGTATATGACAGTGTCGCTAGCATCCATATGATAAGGAGCCCGGGCTGACATGGCTAGTCGTAAACCCAAAGTGGCACTAACTTACAAGGACAGGCATCCATGACCCAGCATCGAACGCGTCGGTCATCAGCGAGTGAATCCAGGCTGTAGCACTGGGCTAGCAGGGCTCTGGTGAACCGGGCTGTAGCGGGCTAACAGGACTCCGGTATTCATCGCGTGACATTTCCCCGAAGGGACAGACACAGGAACGAAGAAGGACACATGCCGGCCAGCCTAAGTGTTCCGGAGAAGTAGCAAGCTACCATGGCTCAGTGGAAACACTAGGAGACATTTCCCGGTAAGAGAGGCTACTAAGGATAAACAACTAGATAGCTAGATCCCACACATACCAAGCATTTCAATAACATACACACAATATGCTCGATATGTGCAAATACAACATGGCATCACAACATGACTCTACGACTCAAGTATTTATTCAATAGGCTCCAAGGAGCGAGATATTACAAACAGGGGTCTCATGACCCAACATTCAGAGCATACAAGTCAAGCACATGCGGAAGCTATGATGTCTGAGTACAGACATCTATAAATGAAAAAGGCTGAGAAGCCTGACTATCTACCAGATCCTGCCGAGGGCACAAGATCGTAGCTGAGGTAACAAGCTAAACGTCGAAGTCCAAGCGGAACTACTAGCGAGACTGAAGTCTCTCTGCAAAAACATAAATTAAGCAACATGAGTACAAATGTACCCAGCAAGACTTACATCAGAACTAACTACATATGCATCATTATCAACAAAGGGATGGTGGGGGTTTAACTGCAGCAAGCCAGCTTTGACTCGGTGGCTATCCTGAACTACGACTGCAAGTAACTCTTTTGAGGTGGCGCACACGAGTCCACATATTCACCATAACAATACACCACTATGGATCCGCTCTCGTCTCCCTATGAGAACGCCATCCATAGCACTCACGCTTATCTTGCGTATTTTAGAGTATCCACTTTCACTTGTCTATGAACTATGCAAGGGGTCCAAGTTTCCATATCCGAGGAATCCGGCTATTCGAATAGATAATGATAACCCTGCAGGGGTGTACTTCTTCACACACGCTCTCGCCACTTATCGCCCTGTACACGTCATGTACCTCGGCAACCTTCAAGCGGAAGCCGGGCGAGGGAGTCGGCCACGACCTGACTAACCGAACAAGTCTCTAGTCCAGGTTTATCGCCTATTCGGGTTCCATCCGCAAGGAGATCCGGCCGGGGTGTCGCTCACGACCCCAAACGATGTGAGCAGGGTTCCCAAGCCCACCATCCGGGTGCCACTTGGTACACCGTGCCACTGTGCCTAGTCTGTCCCAAGCCCACCTGTACCGGGTGCCACTTGGTAGACTACTAACACTACCTACAAACACCAGAAACTAGTTACAACTCCTGGACAGAGATCATGTTGATTAATAAGTCGAGAGAGTCAATTAAGGATCCCAATGTGTGGTAGTAGTTGTTCATGGATCACAAACACAGAACTCAGTTCCTGAGGACGGCTGCAATGAGACAACCCACCATGTACTCCTACATGGCCTCTCACCGCTACCTTTACCAAATCGTGTTCACACACTTAGCTCACGCACAGTAGGACATGTTCACACACCTCTGATTCATCCCCGATGAATCAGACCTGACTCAACTCTAAGCAGTAGCAGGCATGACAAACAAGCATGAATGATTAGGCACAACAGGGCTCAAACAACTCCCACTCATGCTAGTGGGTTTCATCTATTTACTGTGGCAATGACAGGTCATGCAAAGGGTAAAGGGGTTCAGCTACCGCAGCAAGTAACAGATGAATCGGTGTTGTCCTAATGCAGTAAAAGAGAGCAGGAGCAAGAGAGTAGGATTTTATCGGAATGAACAAGGGGGGGGGGGTTTGCTTGCCTGGCACTTCTGAAGATAACATTGAGTCTTCATCAGTGTCAACGATCACATCATCGGTACAGCGTCTACCGGGGGGGGGGGGGGAACAACACCGGCAAACACAGAAGAAACACGATCAATGCAATGCACAATATGATGCATGCTATGACATGGCAATATGATGTGATTTGAGCTAATGCAACTAGCAACAGATTAAATGAAGTTGGTTTGAATACAAGATTCAAATTCAAACTCCATATGTGATTATTCAAATGCCATCTAATTGATTTGTGCTAAACAGCAGCTATAAGTTGTTCTAACATGCATGAAAATGGTACAGATGGATTCCTTGAATTTTTCTGATAATTTTTCATATATAATTTATTTAATTTGGAGTTACGGTTGAATTTCTATGATTTTTAGAAGTTTATACCATTTTTTGGAATTTTCTGAATAAAAATAAATCCAGAAAACATTACTGCGTCAGCCTGACATCATCATGACGTCAGCAGGTCAACAGGGGCTGGTCCGGTCAAACCTGACCAGTGGGGCCCACTGGTCAGTGACTGGGGCTGGTTAGTGCCGCTGACGTGTGGGCCCGGTCAACGGCCACGCCAGCATGGTCAAAACTGACGCGTGGGGCCACTGTAATTAGATTAAACTAAACAGAAACTAAACTAGGATTAATTAAAGCATGGGGCCTAGGTGTCAGTGACACGGTGCGGTGTTTAGTGGCTAATTAAGCCAGCCACGTCAGCAAGTGACGCCGGCAACCACGGCGACGGCGAGACCTCGCCGGAGTTGCTCGGGACGGCGCTACAGCCCGCGGCTGGTCGCGCTGAGGGCACCAAGAGGGAGCCCGTGCTCCCGCACATCTAGGGGCGCACGCAGCTGGGCACAGGGAGGCCGGGGTTCGCCGGGAACGAGCTCCTGGCGGCGGCCGGAGTTCGGGCGTCGGGCGTTTCGACGCTGCTGCTCACAAACGAGGGAGCTGAGGCGCTGGAGGGGCTCTACGGGTCACGGCAAGCACAACGGTGCACGCCCGTGACCAAATGGTCACTGGGGTTTCGCCGGCGACGATCCCATGCGGCGGCGGCTGCTGTTAGCAAATGGGCGGCGGCTACGGCAATCAAACGGAGGCGGGATTAGGGGGAAGATGACCGGGGGCTCACAGCGGATCGAATGGAGGGGTCGGCGAGCTCGGGGAAGCTTCTGCGACGGCGAATTTACGGCGGCGATCTCCGGGCACCGGGGATGAAGACGACGACGCTCCGGTCGACTGGGGCCTCCTCTGATCGCGTGGGTCGGTGTGCAGCTCCATGGTGTCGGGACGGAGCTCAAGGATGCGGAGAGGGAGCGAGGGGGTGGCTGTGGCCGCGGCGAACGGCGAACGGCGGCGATGGGCGCGCTCGGGCGCGAGAGGGGGAGAGCAGAGAAGGGAGAAGGGGGTCGGGAGAGAGTGAGAGAGAGGAGCGAGGGGGCTGCGTGGCGTCTCCCGAAGAGGCCAGGGCGAGGCGGCAAGCAGGAGGTGGCCGGGGCGGCGTCGGTGCTCGCCACCGAGCAGCTTCGGGGCGAGGGGGAGGAAGACGACAGAGAGGAGGAGGTGGGCTGGGCCGGCCAGCTCAGATGGGCCGCCAGGTGGCTAGAATGCCAGGTAAGTGGCTGGGCTTCTCTCTTTTATTTTTCTGTTCTGTTTATTTTTTTAAATTTGTTTTGCCACTGTTTTGAATTTAAAATAATTCAAACAATGCCGAAAACTCCTCTGAATATTTTTGTTTTGCTAGATGGACTTTTCCAAAAGCTCATAAAATATTTCAGGGGTATTTGAAATTATATTCTAATTATATGAATATAATTCAAATTCAAATAACTAATGATTTAAATTCAAAGTCCCAAAAATAAATCCTTTTAAAATGTTCATTATTTTTGGTTTGGATCAAAACCCTTGCCAAAAATATTAAACATCTAAGAAGAGCATTTTGGAACAATGAATGAGATTTTAGGGTTTTTGCCCTTCTTTTATTTAGGGTTTTGAGGCTTCTAAATTCCTCAGTTCAAGTTTCAAAAATTTAAACATGATGCACAGATGGAAGCAAGCATAGGTCAGGCCAGAACTAGGGATGTGACACCTGCGCACGATGGTGTTGAGTTCTTGAAGGGATCTTTCTCAGGGATCGAGAAATTCATAAGTTTGCGGGTGAAGCAAGAGCCGGCAGGGACGGATTGCACCAGATAATCCGGCGAGGGACAGCGCGGATGTCTTGAGCCGCCACATGTCGCTTGAGATCGAGAAGGATCGCGTGAAATTGTCGCACGCGTCGGTGATCCGACGAATCCGACTCTACTGTTGTGCCTCCACGCGTGACCGGTCAATAGGTCCTGGTTGATATTCAATTAGGACGTCTGATGCAAAAGCCGAGGCGGCAAGTGGACAAGACAAGTCCAATCATGTCGCTGTGCAAAGTCGGTCCACCACCCGGATTTGTTTCTGCCAAAGCCCATTGCTCCTCCGCGAGCCGCCCGTCACTCCGGCTGGCTCGGCATGCCCGAGCCTCTCTCTGTCAAATCGCTATGCTGCCGCGCTGCCACAAGCTGCCGGCCCAGCGCTGACCGGTTCAGACATCCCCTGCTATTAGTCGCGGCCGTGGAGTCGCCACCTTAAGTCGATCCCGTGACTCTCCTCTACCGGCTGTTGTCGCGCCATATCTGCCAGAACTTTCAATCCGACTCTTCCGCAAGCCATGCACATACCCTGCACTGCCATGGAAGACGCTGACTCCGGTCACTGCAGGTATGGACGCCGCGAGGCGGAAGGACTGGACGCACTATCGCTGTAGCCCTGTCAACAAGTGAAGCCGTTTTCGTCAAGTTGTTGTTGCTGCTCCCGGGGAGATCAAGCGTGTTTGCTGATACTACTAATCATGGATCACAAGCATCAAGTCCCGATGGGAGTCCTAGCCTATGGGTGCTTGTCCGCATGGCCTACTGTTGAAAGTAAATAGTGCGACAGGATCATATAACAAAATAAAAGAAAAAGGAGATTAAGTCCCAGATGATCGACCGGCCGTTGATATTTTATATCGTCAAAAGACAAAGCTATACTACACGTGATACTCCACATGGAGTAGTTACTATGTGGTTCGGTTTCCTGGGGATGATTTCCTGACATCTCTGCTGATCTCCATGTTGAGCCGTTCCATGTGAATCCGCTGCTAAGTTGCTCCGTCAAACCTCCTCCATCTTGCACTGCATCGGGGCCTCCATCTCCGCTGATGGGTCTAGGTACTACGGCTATGTGGCCGCAACCTCCGCCGAGTCACTACGGGCTGGAGGAAAATACGTACGACCCCACAGCGACTTGCCGGCTTGCCACCTCCGTCTGGGGGCACCTGCTTGGTGGGAGGACAGGCGGATTAGTCCTGCGCTATTAAGAAGAACAGAGGACGACTATTAAAAGAAAAAGGGTGGTGTCATACTACGGATGCACGTTCAGCGTTGCCGCATGGCTTCATGGGCACGCGTGTCGTGGTCCAGTTTACATCAGACACGCCAGCTGACTCGCCCGTCCACACCAGCTTACGACGCCACGGCCGGTTCACCCGTGATTAATTTTAGCTTCACCACGGTGATCATCAACTCCGTGATGGATAACTACTGGCCTGACACATCAGGTGATATCCATCCAAGTTTGTTTTTATTATCACATGTTGTTTTTGTCAAAGAACAAGTTTATCTTTGCCTTGGTCTGCAATATTGTTTATGCAGGGCAAATTATTTACAATAAAAAATGATATCATACCGCGGAGGTGGAGACGCGCCAACATCTGTTGGCGCAGGTGGTCGTCGTTACTCAACGGACTCCTGCACCGGCTTACAACGCCATGGCCGTCTCTCGTGACCGCGCCGGTTTACAATGCACTGGCCGTTCTTTATGACCACACCGGTTTGCAACAAGGAGGACAACTTGCTCATCCGCACCGGTTTACAACACCGTGGCCGGTTCATCTGTCCAAGCCACCTCTAATATTGTGGATGTCTCTACCATCCATTTATTGCGGCCTGGTCCACATCAACATGCCAGGCCGCACCTGTCTGCATGAGCAAGTCACAACTGGGGTAGCCCGGTTTTCTTTCAAAATGGAGGCAAATTGTCATATACTATCAATCGCCGTCTACACCGGATGGTTCAATGGGCAGGCGCACAAGTCGCCGCCACTATAGTTTGGTTAACTTCAAATCGCCAGTTGGAAGGAGCCATTGGCCGAGTTGCTGACATGGCTCATACGGGATCATTTATAACCCGCCGCAGTCATCACAACCTTCTGTGGGTTCACATCGTGCTATCAACGCCAATGATATACAAGTTATGCCGGTTTATATCACGGTCGAACATGGAGAATCTCAAGCCAACTCCTCGAGTCACCTTTGAGACTTGGGGGCTACGATGACATAACTCAGCAAATCTTGCCAGTTTCAGCAAAGTTAAAAACCCAGGACGATGGAGGGAAAGATAACCCGGTCCCGGAGGCTACTGTTATGAAAATTTAAAGGCTGTCGGAAAATTTCCGTCTTAGAAAGTATATAACAGTTACGAAATCCCGGCTCAGTGAAGAAGTTCCGGATCATCAAAAAGGATTCCGGTTTGAAATCCGGCTCAAGGGAAGTCAGTCTCACTAAAGCTCTCAAGTATCCAGTTTACAATCCGGTTCAAGGGAAATATATTCTCCCACAAAGCTCTCAAACTCTCAAATCCGGTTTAAAAAATCCCGGTTCAAAAAGGAATTAATTTCTCGCAAGTTCGAGTTGAAAGGCCGTCAGAAAATTTCCGGCTGAAAATGAAGATTCTAGTTTGCAATCCTGTTTAAGGGACGTCTGTTCTCCCACAAAGCTTTGAAGCTCTCACTATCCGGTTCAAGATCCCGGTTCAAGAAGAATTTATCTGTTGCAAAAAAGTTAAAAATTACCGAAGAGGACCTGCTGCCATGATGCGCGGTTCAAACATGGGTATCCTGCCTTATTGGCTTAACATATTATTGATCACATGGGGGCTTCTGTTTCATAAAGCGGGGTCTCTGTCTTTCTTATCATGCGTGGTTACATGGAGTGGCTCTGTTTTTTAAAGCGGGCTCCGGTTTACCCCTTGACATTCGCTTTTTATATATCACTGGGGCCTTGGTCGTGTCCGAACCAACGCTACACCTTTTGATAGGCGACAGCCACCAGATCACTTGGGGACATGGTCAAGTCTGAACCAGTCACGCCTCTTGGTCGGCCTAAGGCCACAAAATCACTTGGGGGCTTGGTCAAACCCGAACCATTGCCACGCCTCTTGATCTGGCACATATGCCACGAATCATTTGGGGACCTGGCTGACTTGAATCATTGTCACTCCTATTGGGGGCTTGGTCCTGTCCGACCATGGTAATACCATCTGATCAGCTCAGTATAGCATATTTTTGCAAACGGTTTTTATCATTGCCTTTGCTTCCATATTTTTTTTCATAACTGTTATTTGATTTTTGTTGCGTTTTTTAAACCGACAACGTTTTAATCCGGTTCAACTATCAATTACAAATTGACGGAACACGGTCAAGTCCTAATCCGGGGGCCATCTGCCCGGTTTGATTTTCTATTATCATCCTATTATGGAGTAAACCGGCGTTCATTAACCCGGCTTGACTTTCAATTACAAATTGTCAGTACATGACCAATTATAATCCGGCGATTATTAATTCGGTCTGGTTCGACTACATGTCGCCAGTATTATATATGGATAATCCGGTGTCTATCATAACTCGGTGCGGTTTTATCATAAACCGATACAATATGGAAGGAGTTATCAGTACTCAAGATTGGGATTATCACCCTTACTACAGAAAGTTGGTAAACCAGCGAGGTGATTCAATGTCACAGGTATGATATATTTCATATTTGATTGTTCTTAAGTGCAGCCTTGGTTATAAACCCAGGTTATATGTTGGGCATTATGACCCGTCCGGCGGTAAACCGCCAGGACACTTTAAACTTGTTGTATGCAGAAACAGGTTGAATAAAGCATGATTATAAATGGTCGGCGTTTATTAAACCGGCCTGGCTTTTGAATATAAGTCACCAATATATATTTGGATTGCGACATTGGAATCATGCGCTTATAAATCATTGGGTTATATTATTCAAATAGCCGAACTTGGCTGAATTTTCATTATGATATTGAATGAATATGGTTTTCATACCGGATTATATTATCTTGAATAGCCAACATGGCTGGATTTTTATTAATAACCGATATTATTGAGGTTTTCAAAGTCGCTTTAGCGTGCTGGATATTATTTTATCAAAGGATATGGTTTATTCTACAATTCAAGGAATAGTCCCGAGTCGCTGCAGGCTTACGACCCAGCACTTGGGGGCTACATTATTCAAATTGAGGTTATATGCAAGTCTCATGTCGCTGCAAGCATGCACCATGACACTTGGGGGATAATGCAAAGTCATTTTTTGCTCATTTTATTGAAGACCCGACTCATCATATCATAATGAGCCGGCCCTTGGGGGCTACCAATTGCTCCTGTCAAACATTCAAGGTATACAAGACTTAATCCATTCTATTAAAGGGTTCATTGCCCGGTTGGTAAAACACAAAGCTATTAACCTTGTGGACGTGGGTTCAAGCCCTACGTTGGAAGCTACATTATAAGATGTTATTTTCATTGAAGTATATATAAAGTCCCAGCTCAATAATTATCTTATTGAGCCGGCCCTTGGGGGCTACACATCATTGCTCAAATCTGCATGATTATATTTACAAAGTCCCTACTCATTATTGCATAAATGACCCGGCCCTTGGGGGCTACACTGGTTGAAGTTTTTATGAGTATAAGACAATTGCAAGTCCCAGGTTGCTGTAAGCATGATAACCCGGCACTTGGGGGCTACATAGTATGGAGTATTCAGTTTTTACTAGTTACTGGGATGAACAACATGGATTTCTTCTTAAGTGGCAGTATTTATATTGAAGCAAGTCTTAAGCCATCACTTTGTTCTGCTCAAGATTTGGGGGCTACAGGTATTATATTATTATCGAAGAACTATTTTCAAATTCTCTGTTTTGAGCAAACTGGATTAACCCGGCGTCACCAATCATTATGACCCTGTGTCTGTAACCCGGCGTCATCAATAATCATGAACCGGCATTAGCAACAATCATGAACTGGTGTTGGCAACAATCATGACCCGGAATTATCAGTTTTTATAACCAGACAATGGTGGTAATCATAAACCATCAAAGCATTGAAGGCCGATTCAAATGGATTCTTTATTTACAAATATCTTCTGCAAGCAAATTGATTATGAAGATGGTTATTAACTTGGAAGGAAGAAATGACAAGGATTTAAGGATGATCAAGTGCCGGCTTACAAGTATATTTAAACCGGAGCACAACCCGACAAATTTGTTCTTGTTGCAGATCAGTTTAACATGGATGAATCCAAATTAAACTGGGGGCTAATGTCGGGGATATACCCCGCGGTATAAACCGCCGGATGTATGACCCGGCTAGAGTTTGGCGATTCACTGGCAACCCACTTGGACATGGCGGTTTACGGTTCATTGGTAATCCGGCAGGCGGGGTGGAGGAGCGACAAGACCTGGTGGCCCAACGGGCGGTTTATGGAAGGCCGGATCATGCTATGGTGGGCCGGTTTAAGAGAAAAGGCGTGAGGAATATTTACTTTACAAGGAAGACCTGGACTTGTATCCGGTTTGTATTAGAAGGGAGATTAGTCCTAATCCTAATAGGACTCCACATGTAACCCGCCCCTTCAACATATATAAGGAGGGGCAGGGCTCCCCAAAGAGGAACAAGCTACAAGCAAGAAGAAACAATCTTAGGGCTAGACACAAAGAGGAGAGCCGGTTTACGGCGACTCCCTCGTGATGATAATGAGACCTAGCCTCAAACAGCATGTAGGGTTTTTACCGGATGATGTTTCCCGGGGCCCGAAGCTGTCTAAACCCTTGTCTTGCGTGTTGATCCGCCCTGCGTCTCTCGATTCCGCTCAACCCCTCTCAAGCTACCACATAGATGCGTTGGCCTCGCGACTAAGTCCTTACACTAGGACATCTGACGTGACAATTCCACGACAGTTCCTCCGGTAAACGGGAGTTGCATAATCTCATTGTCATAGGAACATGTATAAGTCATGCAGAAAGCAATAGCAACAAACTAAACAATCAAGTGCTATGCTAACAGAATGGGTCAAGTCAATCACATCATTCTCTAATGATGTGACCCTGTTTAATCAAATGACAACTCATGTCTATGGCTAGGAAACTTAACCATCTTTGATTCAACGAGCTAGTCAAGTAGAGGCATACTAGTGACATACTATTTGTCTATGTATTCACACATGTATTATGTTTCCGGTTAATACAATTCTAGCATGAATAATAAACATTTATCATGATATAAGGAAATAAATAATAACTTTATTATTGCCTCTAGGGCATATTTCCTTCACAATGGGCTATGGAGATGCCCATTAATAGATATCAATGTGAGTGAGTAGGGATTGCCATGCAACGGATGCACTAGAGCTATAAGTATATGAAAGCTCAACAAAAGGAACTAAGTGGGTGTGCATCCAACTCGCTTGCTCACGAAGACCTAGGGCATTTTGAGGAAGCCCATCATTGGAATATACAAGCCAAGTTCTATAATGAAAAATTACCACTAGTATACGAAAGTGATATCATAGGAGACTCTCTATCATGAAGATCATGATGCTACTTTGAAGGACAAGTGTGGTAAAAGGATAGTAGCATTGTCCCTTCTCTCTTTTTCTCTCATTTTTTTTATTTGGGCCTTTTCTTTTTTATGGCCTCTTTTTTTAGTCTGGAGTCTCATCCCAACTTGTGGGGGAATCATAGTCTCCATCATCCTTTCGTCACTTGGGACAATGCTCTAAAAATGATGATCATCACACTTTTATTTACTTACAACTCAACAATTACAAACTCAATACTTAGAAAAAATATGACTCTATGTGAATGCCTCCGGCGGTGTACCGGGATATGCAATGAATCAAGAGTGACATCTATGAAAGAATTATGAACGGTGGCTTTGCCACAAATACAATGTCAACTACATGATCATGCAAAGCAATATGACAATGATGGAGCGTGTCATAATAAACGGAACGAGGGTAAGTTGCATGGCAATATATCTCGGAATGGTTATGGAAATGCCATGATAGGTAGCTATGGTGGCTGTTTTGAGGAAGGTATTTGGTGGGTTTATGATACCGGCGAAAAGTGCGCGGTATTAGAGAGGCTAGCAATGGTGGAAGGAAGAAAGTGCGTAGAATCCATGGACTCAACATTAGTCATAAAGAACTCATATACTTATTGCAAAAATCTACAAGTTATCGAAGCAAAGTATTATGCGCATGCTCCTAGGGGGATAGATTGGTAGGAAAAGACCATCGTTCCTCCCCGACCGCCACTCATAAGGAAGACAATCAATAAATAAATCATGCTCTGACTTCATCACATAACGGTTCACCATACGTGCATGCTACGGAAATCACAAACTTTAACACAAGTATTTCTCGAATTCAAAACTACTCAACTAGCATGACTCTAATATCACCATCACCATATCTCAAAACAATTATCAAGTATCCAACTTCTCATAGTATTCAACACACTTCATAAGAATTTTTTTACTAATCTTGAATGCCCATCATGATTAAAGCAAATTACCACGCTCTTTTGTAGGACTCTCAAAATAATCTAAGTGAAGCATGAGAGAAAAATTGTTTCTATAAAACAAATCCACCATCGTGCTCTAAAAGATATAAGTGAAGCACTAGAGCAAAAACTATATAGCTCGAAAGATATAAGTGAAGCACATAGAGTATTCTAATAATTTTCAAATGATGTGAGTCTCTATCAAAAGGTGTGTGCATCAAGGATGATTGTGGTAAACTAACAAATAAAGACTCAAATAATACAAGACACTCCAAGCAAAACACATATCATGTGGTGAATAAAAATATAGCTCCAAGTAAAGTTACCGATGGAAGTAGACGAAAGAGGGGATGCCTTCCGGGGCATCCCCAAGCTTTGGATTTTAGGTGTCCTTAGATTATCTTGGGGTTCCATGGGCATCCCCAAGCTTAGGCTCTTGCCACTCCTTGTTCCATAGTCCATCAAATCTTTTACCCAAAACTTGAAAACTTCACAACACAAAACTTAAAGTAGAAAATCTCGTGAGCTCCGTTAGCGAAAGAAAACAAAACACCACTTCAATGTACTGTAATAAACTCATTCTTTATTTATATTGGTGTTAAACCTACTGTATTCCAACTTATCTATGGTTTATAAACTCTTTTACTAGCCATAGATTCATCAAAATAAGCAAACAACACACGAAAAACAGAATCTGTCAAAAACAGAACAGTCTGTAGTAATCTGTAGCTAACACAAGTTCTGGAACCCCAAAAATTCTAAAATAAATTGCTGGACGTGAGGTATTTATCTATTAATCATCTGCGAAAAGATTTAACTAAATAGCACCTTCCAAATAAAAATTCCAGCAGTTCTCGCAAGCGCTAAAGTTTCTGTTTTTTTACAGCAAGATTAAAAAAAACTTTCCCCAAGTCTTCCCAACGGTTCTACTTGGCACAAACACTAATTAAACACAAAAAACACAATTGAAACAGAGTCTAGATAAAAATTTTATTACTAAATAGGAGCAAAAATCAAGGAATAAAAATAAAATTGGGTTGCCTCCCTACAAGCGCTATCGTTTAACGCCCCAAGCTAGGCATAAAAGCGAAGATAAATTTAGGTATCTTTAGTTGGTAATTCTTTAATGACACATCTATCACCCTTAGGAGTTTCTTTATTTTTATTAATTATCAAACTTCTAGGCACAAAATTGAAAAAAATCATTTGTAGCAAATGGTTCCTTAATGATAGCAAAAAGATTGGGATGAATACTTATAGATTTGAGATCCGTAGTTTCCTTGCTAGAGGATTCACCCTTATTTTTAGGAACATACATATGCTTGGCAATTTTAGTTGGAGGACTTGGAGTATTCTTTACGGAAGAAAAAGCAGTTCCCAAGTTGGTAATGATACCCTCAAGTTTATCGATTCTAGTGGAATCCTGATTTTTTCTTTCATTAACTATGGGTTCCTTCTCCTTAATATTTTTCAAAGTGACTCCTACTTTAGATCCATATTGATTAATTTGGTTGTGGATCTTTTTATCCAAAATTTCAATTAACTCTACGGTAGCAACTTTATTTTCAATAATTTCAAGTCTTTACATTACATGCTCCAAAGTTAATATAGTTCCATTAACCAAAAGAGGGGGTGAGCCAAACAAATCTATCATAGCGTTATAAGAATCAAAAGTATGGCTACCCAAGAAATTCCCTCCGGTAATGGTATCAAGGATATATCTGTGCCAAGGAGTAGCGCCTACATAAAAATTGCGGAGAAGAATGGAAGTAGATTGCTTCCTGGTAGATCTATTTTGAGCATTGCAAATTCTATACCAAGCATCTTTTAGATTTTCTCCTTTCCTTTGATTAAAATTAAGAACTTCATTTTCGGGAGACAATGGAGAAGATAGGGGACTAGCCATAACGACAAGCAAGCGATCCAACACACAAGCAAACAAGAAACGGGCAAAAAGTGGCAAATAGGGGAAGAGAAGGAGGACAGAGAGAGAGGGCAAAGAAAACGGCAAGGGTGAAGTGGGGGAGAGGAAAACGAGAGGCAAATGGCAAATAATGTAATGCGGGAGATAAGGGTTTGTGATGGGTACTTGGTATGTTGACTTTTGCGTATACCTCCCCAACAACGGTGCCAGAAATCCTTCTTGCTACCTCTTGAGCACTGCGTTGGTTTTCCCTTGAAGAGGAAAGGGTGATGCAGCAAAGTAGCATAAGTATTTCCCTCAAATTTTGAGAACCAAGGTATCAATCCAGTAGGAGGCCACGCACGAGTCCCTCGCACCTACACAAACAAATAAAATCCTCGCAACCAACGCAATAAAGGGGTTGTTAATCCCTTCATGGTCACTTACGAAAGTGAGATCTGATAGATATGATAAGATAATATTTTTGGTATTTTTATGATAAAGATGCAAAGTAAATAAAGAAAAATAAATACGGCAAAATAAATACCTTGTTGAAGGAAGATTAATATGATGGAAAATAGAGCCGGGGGCCATAGGTTTCACTAGTGGCTTCTCTCGAGAGCATAAATATTACCGTGGGTAAACAAATTACTGTTGAGCAATTGACAGAATTGAGCATAGTTATGAGAATATCTAGGTATGATAATGTATATAGGCATCACGTACGAGACAAGTAGACCGACTCCTGCTTGCATCTACTACTATTACTCCACACATCGACCGCTATCCAGCATGCATCTAGAGTATTAAGTTCAAAAGAACAGAGTAACACCTTAAGTAAGATGACATGATGTAGAAGGCTAAACTCATGCAATATGATATAAACCCCATCTTGTTATCCTCGATGGCAACAATACAATACGTGCCTTGCTGCCCCTACTGTCACTAGGAAAGGACACCGCAAGATTGAACCCAAAGCTAAGCACTTCTCCCATTGCACGAAAGATCAATCTAGTAGGCCAAACCAAACTGATAATTCGAAGAGACTTGCAAAGATAACCAATCATACAAAAAAGAATTCAGAGAAGATTCAAATATTGTTCATAGATAAACTTGATCATAAACCCACAATTCATCGGTCTCAACAAACACACCGCAAAAGAAGATTACAACGAATAGATCTCCACAAGAGAGGGGGAGAACATTGTATTGAGATCCAAAAAGAGAGAAGAAGCCATCTAGCTAATAACTATGGACCCGAAGGTCTGAAGTAAACTACACACACATCATTGGAGAGGCTATGGTGTTGATGTAGAAGCCCTCCGTGATCGATGCCCCCTCCGGCGGAACTCCGAAAAAGGCCCCAAGATGGGATCTCACGGGTACAGAAGGTTGCGGCGGTGGAATTAGGTTTTTGGCTCCGTATCTGGTAGTCTGGGGGTACGTAGGTATATATAGGAGGAAGGAGTATGTCGGTGGAGCAACGTGGGCCCCACGAGGGTGGAGGGCATGCCTGGGGGTAGGCGCCCCCTACCTCGTGCCTTCCTGGTTGCTTTCTTGACGTAGGGTCCAAGTCCTCTGGATCACGTTCGTTCCAAAAATCATGTTCCTGAAGGTTTCTGTAGGATCGAAAGTATGTCTAGAGGGGGGGTGATTAGACTACTTGACCAAATAAAAACTTAACCTTTTCCCAATTTTAGTTCTTGGCAGATTTTAGCTATTGTAGGACAAGTCAAGCAATCATCTCACAATTCAAGCAAGCATGCAAAGAGTATATTGGCAGCTAAAAGTAAAGCATGCAACTTGCAAGAATGTAAAGGGAAGGGTTTGGAGAATTCAAACGCAATTGGAGACACGGATGTTTTTCCCGTGGTTCAGATAGGTGGTGCTATCCTACATCCCCGTTGATGGAGACTTCAACCCACGAAGGGTAACGGTTGCGCGAGTCCACGGAGGGCTCCACCCACAAAGGGTAATGGTTGCGCGAGTCCACGGAGGGCTCCACCCACGAAGGGTCCACGAAGAAGCAACCACCCACGAAGGGTCCACGAAGAAGCAACCTTGTCTATCCCACCATGGCCATCGCCCATGAAGGACTTGCCTCACTAGCGGTAGATCTTCACAAAGTAGGCGATCTCCTTGCCCTTACAAACTCCTTGGTTCCACTCCACAATCTTGTCGGAGGCTCCCAAGTGACACCTAGCCAATCTAGGAGACACCACTCTCCAAGAAGTAACAAATGGTGTGTAGGTAATGAACTCCTTGCTCTTGTGCTTCAAATGATAGTCTCCCCAACACTCAACTCTCTCTCATAGGATTTGGATCTGGTGGAAAGAAGGTTTGAGTGGAAAGCAACTTGGGGAAAGCTAGAAATCAAGATTCATATGGTAGGAATGGAATATCTTGGTCTCAACACATGAGTAGGTGGTTCTCTCTCAGAACATATGAGTTGGAATTGTCTTTGTGTTCTGATAGCTCTCTCTATGAATGAAGAGGAGGTGGAGGGGTATATATAGCCTCCACACAAAATCCAACCGTTACACACAGTTTTCCAATCTCGGTGGGACCGAATCAACAAACTCGGTCCGACCGAAAAGGTAAACCTAGTGACCGTTAGAGATTTTCGGTGGGACTGACATGCAACTCGGTAGGACCGATATGGTTAGGGTTTGGGCATAACGTAATCTTGGTGAGACCGATTACACAAACTCGGTGAGACCGATTTTGGTAATAGGCTAACCAGAGAGTTGGTCAGGCAAACTCGGAGGGACCGATTTGCTCTTTGGGTGAGACCGAAAAGTTACAAAAAGGAAACAAAGAGTTTACATTGCAATCTCGGTGGGACCGATCCGCTCTTTCGGTGAGACCGAAAAGTTACGAAAGGGAAACAAAGAGTTTGCAATCCCATCTCGGTGAGACCGAGATCCCTATCGGTAGAACCGAATTGCTAGGGTTTGGCAGTGGCTAATGACATGTGAAACTCGGTGGCGCCGGATAGAAAGAATCGGTATGACCTAGTTTGGCTTAGGGTTTAGGTCATATGTGGATATGGGAAAGTAGTTGAGGGTTTTGGAGCATATCACTAAGCACATGAAGCAAGAGGCTCATTAAGCAACACCTCATCCCTCCTTGATAGTATTGGCTTTTTCTAAAGACTCAATGTGATCTTGGATCACTAAAATAGAAAATGAAGAGTCTTGAGCTTTTGAGCTTGAGCCAATCCTTTGTCCTTAGCGTTTTGAGGGTTCCACTTTCACATCCATGACATGCCAATCATTGAGCTTTCCTGAAATAGTCATCTTGGAATAGCATTAGCTCAATGAGCTATATGTCGTTATGAATTACCAAAACCACCTAGGTATAGTTGCACTTTCAATCTCCCCCTTTTTGGTAATTGATGACAACATATAGATCAAAGCTTCAACAAATGATAATAAGCATGAAATATATCGTCGCTTTGAGAAGTATGTGACAAGTAAGAGCTCCCCCTAATTTTGTGCATATTTAAAATTTGATTTGGACTGCAAATGCACAAGGAGTTAGAGTCATGGGTTACTCTTCCATGTCGCATACATCTTGGTGGAGCGCTTAAAATGATAATAATGAAATACATGCACTCATCACCAAGAATAGTGAATGATCACATAAGATAGATAAGATGATAATATTAAGCAAACATTAAGTGTAGCTTATGATCAAACACATGATCATCACTGTCTCACGAGCAATGACATAGTATCTCACACAAAAGCAAACAAAGTTTGAAAAACCACCAAATAAAACAAGAGAGAATAAAAGAAACACTCTCTCTCGAAGCCTATGATCTATACATTTTCTCCCCCTTTGGCAACAAGTTACCAAAAAGTTCCTAGAAAATGCATAGTGCTAAGTCGACACTCAGGCTTGATCTTCAGGTGGTGGTGGAGTCCGGAGCACTCCAAGGACGAAGCCTTCTGTAGACGTGGTCGGAGTCGAGGCTGAAGTGGACGCTGGAGCTGGTGGAACTCAGGCTGTAGCTGGTGCAGACGTGGTGGCTCTGGGGTCAGCAACTGTCACTGCAGACAACCTTGGACCTCGTGGCACTCTGGCAAAGGCATCAGTTGTAGTCTTGCCTCTCCTCTCCTGCATGTCATCCTAAAGTTGTTCCACTGCAGTCTGAATCTCTGTCACTTTGACATCCAAGTCATAGAACTTTTGTTCCATGATCCTCTCTAAGCTTGCCTAGTTCTGAGTTAGGGTGGCTAGTCCTTGCTCAATCCGCAGGGTGGATGCAATCAAGTAACCAAGCTGCTCTTGTTTGGTTTTCAGGAAATATTCAGATGCCTCCTCTTGAGTAGGCATCTTGGCAGCTTTCTCCTTCCTCGCCTTCTCCTTCTTGGCTTGTGCTTGGGCAGATGATGGCTCATTCTCAGTCATGACCACTTGATTATCTTCAAAGTCTGGACGGATGGGCAGGTGTTCCTTGTCCAATAAGTATATGCCTGTGCCCATCTTTGAGTTGATGAGCTCCTGAATCTGTGGGGCATATCCACAACTCCTCTTCTGGTCTACTGCTGTCCTCTTGATGGTCTCTACAATGAGGCTCATCACCTTGAACTTTTGTGGCACATCAAAGATATGTAGCAAATTAATCGCGTGGCCCCTGATCATCTTGTGATCTCCAGATTTGGGCAATAAGGTGTGCCTCAGTATCCAATTGATAGTGGGCAGCCTTGACAGAAGATCGTGTACTGAGCCAAACTTGAACGTATCAAGTGCTTCATTTGGAATTTCCTTGTACATGTTGGACATAGAGTTGTGGTCCATCTTCTTATTGGCATAAATGTCCAAGTCATCGTCATGCTCTTCTGGTGCATTAATCAGCTGAGCCCATTCAACAACTGTAGACTGGTACCTCGTACCCTCTGACATCCATACAATCCTGCCATCTGGATAGAAATGGGCTGTGGAGTAGAACTGCATGATGAGTTCCTCGTTCCACTTTGTGAGCTTCTGCCCAACAAAGTCCTCTACTCCACATGCCTTGAAGCTGTCCTGCACTCCAGGGTAGTACTCTTCATTGTCCTTTATGTATTGCCAATCAACCCATCTCATATCACAGACAATTGGCTTCTTGTCTAGCAGCACTGTCTCATAAAAGTCTTGCTACTCCTTGGTGTGAAACCTGTAGTCAATTGCAGTCCTTCTCCTTGAAGCATACGGGTCTGCTTCTCTCCACTTCCGGAGCCCTGAATCTCTCCTAAGTTTCATATCCACAGCCACAGGATGAGCATCGTTGTGGTCTGGGATCTTGGGCTTGAGCTTTCTAAGAACATTCTCTTCTTATTCTTCTGAAGCTTCAGGCACTGGGGCCTTGTTCTTCTCAGTAGCTGGGATGCTTCTTGTGTTCCTCTTTGGCTTTGGCTTTGGATCTGGCTTGGCCTTGGAAGCAGTTGCCCCTGATCTTATGGCATCACCCATCAGCTTGGGTGCCTTAGGTGCTAGTGCAGCTACCTCTTCTTCTTCCTCCTCATCTTCCATGATGGAAGCCTTGCCAAGCACTCTGGCTACAGTTTTCTTCACCCTTTCCTTCCTTTTCTTGCCTTCAGCAGCAACTGGCTCAATGGGAGTGGGCTTCTCAGTTGAAGCTCTGGCCTTTGACATAGGATGCCTGCCTGCTGGCCTTTTGATCTTCATCCCTGGTTTTATGCCCTGTGCTGGCTCAACTCTCTTGGAAGTTGCTTCCTCTTCTGCCACATAATCCTCATCTTCTGAGTCTGAGGTTCTCTTCTTTCTCTGTCTTGTGGCAGCTTTAGGCAGATTGCTAGGGGTGCTCCTGCTGCCATCATCTGAGGAACTTGAGGGACTAGTGCCCTCACTCATCTGCACTTGCTACTCTGACAAGTTCTGGCTATCACTTTGGTCTGACATGATGCAAACTCTGACTGCTGACCCTGTGAATAGGTTATAGATGAGATAGAGTGGAAAAGCATCACAAAATGCAGAGATTTTTTCAAAAGAATAATTCAAAAACTTAGTTTTAGTTTCCCACTGAAAGCATCTTGGATCTACCGATTTCTAAACACGGTGATACCGAAGCAGTTTTGGCACCTAAACTAGTGAACTCGGTCAGATCGAGTCATAGTTCGGTGGCACCGAGACTACTAGAGTTTCACAGAGTTCCAAAATCGGTCACACCGATAAGTAATTCTCGGTCAGACCGAGTCTCACTTGTGCAATGGCATAAGCCAAATTGGTGGGACCGAGTTTTTCAACTCGGTGGGTCCGAGATGGTTTCGGCGGAAACCTAACCCTAAAATTTTCGAATTAAACCTAATCTACGAGTTCATTGACTGGATAGAAGTTTAACAAACATGGCAAGAATCATGATGATCACAATGTGCTAAGAATCAGATTGGGGAATAGCACAAAGATCGAGTCCATACCCTAGTTCGGCGGAGACTCGCTACAGCGGCAACGGCGGGGTTGAATTTCTGTTGACGGCGACGGAGACCAGCGACTGGAGGCGGCTGGCGGCGAGGAGACGATCCGGAGACCAAGTTGGCAGAGCAGGCTATCGCGCGGGCGAAGGGGTTCGGAGAAATTTCCAAATTTTTGCCCGTGACTATAGATAGCCCGACCCTGTCGGTGTGACTGAGTGGAGCAACTCGGTGGCACCGAGATGCAAAACTGTATACAGTTGTTGCAACTCGGTGTGACCGAATGGTTCAAATCGGTTGCACCGAGATCGAAAACCTAGATCAACTTAATGATCTCGGTAGGACCGAAAGTAGGGTATCGGTGAGACCGAGAATCATAAAGAGGTTTTGGAAGTTTAAGTCTATGACGAATCGGGGACTCCGAGCGCTCCTCACACAGAGTGGTTCGAATCTGACTTGATCAAATTTTGTGATGTAGCATGAATAGAGTTTGAGACGAGAAAATCATAGATAGCTAGAGGAGGTTCTTAGGCATTCTTGTCCATCCACTTGGCAAAAGGAAATAAAACCAAACAATCAAAACAACAAGTGGATGTCCTCGAATGAGTAAAATATGCAACCAGCATGCTCACACAATAAGATGGCAAATGAAATATGTGACAAGGCATGCACAACCAATTCTAGCATCTATCAAGCAATTTGCGATGACAAGGTCATCTATATATGAGTATATTGACTTAGGAGTCAAGTGAGAACACTTGATCAGAGGTCATACTCATCGTTTAAGCTCAAGTGGGGTTACCACTTTTACATAAAGCATTGTTGTGTTCACATCTTTAGAGTTGCTTTGGCTCAAGTCTTAGAGTAAAGCTCCCCCTAGATGTGATATCCCCCCTTAGAGGGATGAACTAACCTCGGGTTTTGTCAATGATGACTTCATGTAGATGTTGAAGATGTGGATGCTCAATGTTGATGTAGATCACTTGGAGCTATCCATTTGAGTGAATTGCACTTTCAATACCTACATGGGTTAGTCCCACAAGGAACAAACAAGGATATCCATAAACATAGAGTGATGCACACACAAGATGATGTCCATGAAAACTTTTAGGTTACCTTGTCCCTTGTCTTACCAACAAGAGGGTTTGTGACTCCTTGAACTAGTGTAAGATGTGGAAGTTGATTGCACTTGTTCTTGCCAAAATGATAAGAGTGAAGTATGTTGGCGGAGTCACCCTCAAGAACTCTCTAGTTCTTCTTCTTTTGGATCCACACCATCTTGATGGGAATCCTTGGAGTTTTAGTCGTACTTGATGAAGTGGAACTTGAAGTAGTCTTGGGAATCCACTTGACTAAGGTCTTAGGAGCTTCTTCAAATGCACCAATTTCCTCTTGAAGCTTGTCCTTGCCTTTTTGCTTGTAGTCTTGTGGTGGAAGATCATCTTGAGCTTGTGTCCCCTTGAAAGAAGTATCATACTTCTCTTGTTGAGGAACAAACTTTGTCTTGGGGTATTGATCTTCTTCCCACTCAACTCCATTGGCATTGAACTTTCGTTCAAAACCAACACCTTGATTCTTCCGGTGCATTCCTTGCTTGCGCACAATTTCCTCGAATTGCTTACTCCCGGCAAGGCTTTTGTACACTCCTTTCTCTATAATTCCCTTCAATAAGCTATTTTCTTTCTCAAGTGTTACTTGGCTAAGAGAATCATTAGTGGAATCAAGAGAACTACTAGAAGCAACAATATTGGATTTAGCATGATCATTGTTACTGCTAGAGGAAGAATCTTTCTTGTTCTTGTTACTAGACTTGACTTGAGGCATGTAAGTGGATAAGAGTAAACTCTTGGCAATGTAAGAAGAACTTTTCTTGCGGGGATCATCATTTATTGCTTTTAAGAACTCATGCTCTTGCTCAAGATTGAGCTTTTCAAAGCGTAATTTCTCATGAGCTCTTAAAAGTTCTCGATGACCTTCGAAGATAGTTTCATGAGCTAACTTAAGAGTGTTTAGTTCTTTAGTTAGAGCCTCAATCTTCTCCTTATTATTGTCATTCGTTTTATCTTGATTAGCATGATTAATTGACGTTTCATCATAGTATTCATCACTAGAGTTGTCAACAAGCAAATCATCACCTAACAAGTCATCTTCATCACTATTGAAATCAACATACTCAGGGTGTGTTACCTTAGGACCTTTGGCCATGAAGCATCTTCCAATTCCTTCATTTGGTGAGTCAAATATGTCGTAGGAGTTGGTTGACACAACTGCTAGACCAGCCACACCTTCATCTTGAGTATCTTCGGAGTCGGAGTGATAACTTCTCTCGGAGTGGCTGTCGGAGTCGGAGCCGGATACCCATTCACCAACATGAGCTTGATGTCTTCGTTTTGTGTGGCTCCTTGATGATTTTTCCTTCCTTTCCGAATCCTTGCTTCTCTGTGAGTATCTTCGTTCACAACGATCATCTCTACTCCTTCTCTCTCTTGGTGGTGATTCTTTGCTTCTTCTTTTTGGAGAATCTTCTCTTCTCTTGTAGGGAGCCGTACACTCATTGGAATAGTGTCCGGGTCTTCCACAACTGTAGCAGTTTCGCTCTCGACTAGAAGATCTTTTGTCATTGTAGGACCTTGACTTGAAGCTTCTATCTTTGCTTCTACTCTTGTAGAACTTGTTGAAGTTCTTCACCATTAAGCTCAATTCTTCATTGAAGTTTTGTTTCTCACTTGATGATGTAGGGGCTTCACATGAGGCTTTGTAGGCACCACTTGATTTGTTGTGAAGTTCCTCTTTATCCTTAAGTGACATCTCATGAGCAACAATTCTTCCAATCACCTCCGTTGGCTTGAGATCTTTGTAATTGGGCATCATTTGGATCAATGTGCACACGGTATCATATTTTCCATCGAAGGCTCTTAGAATCTTCTTGATGATGAATCTATCGGTCATCTCTTCACTTCCTAAGCCGGCAATCTTATTTGTGATGAGAGCAAGCCTAGAGTACATTTCAGCGACACCTTCACCATCCTTCATTTTGAACTTGTCAAGTTGACTTTGAAGCACATCCAACTTGGATTCCTTGACGGAGTCGGTACCTTCGTGCATATCAATCAAAGTGTCCCAAATTTCCTTTGCATTCTCAAGACGGCTGATTTTTTTGAATTCTTCGGGGCACAACCCGTTGAAGAGAATATCACAAGCTTGAGCATTGTATTGCAACATCTTCAACTCATCCGCGGTAGCTTCACGGTTTGGTTCTTTCCCATCAAAGAAGTCACCTTGCAAACCAACACACACAATAGCCCAAACGGCGGGGTTATGTCCAAGAATATGCATTTTCATTTTATGCTTCCAACTAGCAAAATTAGTACCATCAAAGTAAGGACCTCTATGGTGATAATTTCCCTCGCTAGATGCCATACTCTCCTAGGTTGTGAAACCAAGGCTATGACCACCAAAAGCTATGGAGATCAAAGCAAATGGAGACCAAAGCTCTGATACCACTTGTAGGATCGAAAGTATGTCTAGAGGGGGGGTGATTAGACTACTTGACCAAATAAAAACTTAACCTTTTCCCAATTTTAGTTCTTGGCAGATTTTAGCTATTGTAGGACAAGTCAAGCAATCATCTCACAATTCAAGCAAGCATGCAAAGTGTATATTGGCAGCAGAAAGTAAAGCATGCAACTTGCATGAATATAAAGGGAAGGGTTTGGAGAATTCAAACGCAATTGGAGACACGAATGTTTTTCCCGTGGTTCGGATAGGTGGTGCTATCCTACATCCACGTTGATGGAGACTTCAACCCACGAAGGGTAACGGTTGCACGAGTCCACGGAGGGCTCCACCCACAAAGGGTAATGGTTGCGCGAGTCCACGGAGGGCTCCACCCACGTAGGGTCCACGAAGAAGCAACCACCCACGAAGGGTCCACGAAGAAGCAACCTTGTCTATCCCACCATGGCCATCACCCATGAAGGACTTGCCTCACTAGCGGTAGATCTTCACAAAGTAGGCGATCTCCTTGCCCTTACAAACTCCTTGGTTCAACTCCACAATCTTGTTGGAGGCTCCCAAGTGACACCTAGCCAATCTAGGAGACACCACTCTCCAAGAAGTAACAAATGGTGTGTAGGTAATGAACTCCTTGCTGTTGTGCTTCAAATGATAATCTCCCCAACACTCAACTCTCTCTCATAGGATTTGGATCTGGTGGAAAGAAGGTTTGAGTGGAAAGCAACTTGGGGAAAGCTAGAGATCAAGATTCATATGGTAGGAATGGAATATCTTGGTCTCAACACATGAGTAGGTGGTTCTCTCTCAGAACATATGAGTTGGAATTGTGTATGTGTTCTGATGGCTCTCTCTACGAATGAAGAGGAGGTGGAGGGGTATATATATCCTCCACACAAAATCCAACCGTTACACACAGTTTTCCAATCTCGGTGGGACCGAATCAACAAACTCGGTCGGACCGAAAAGGTAAAGCTAGTGACCGTTAGAGATTTTCGGTGGGACTGACATGCAACTCGGTAGGACCGATATGGTTAGGGTTTGGGCATAACGTAATCTCGGTGAGACCGATTACACAAACTCGGTGAGACCGATTTTGGTAATAGGCTAACCAGAGAGTTGGTCAGGCAAACTCAGTGGGACCGATTTGCTCTTTCGGTGAGACCGAAAAGTTACAAAAAGGAAACAAAGAGTTTACATTGCAATCTCGGTGGGACCGATCCGCTCTTTCGGTGTGACCGAAAAGTTACGGAAGGGAAACAGAGAGTTTGCAATCCCATCTCGGTGAGACCAAGATCCCTATCGGTAGAACCGAATTGCTAGGGTTTGGCAGTGGCTAATGACATGTGAAACTCGGTGGCGCCGGATAGAAAGAATCGATATGACCGAGTTTGGCTTAGGGTTTAGGTCATATGTGGATATGGGAAAGTAGTTGAGGGTTTTGGAGCATATCACTAAGCACATGAAGCAAGAGGCTCATTAAGCAACACCTCATCCCTCCTTGATAGTATTGGCTTTTCCTAAAGACTCAATGTGATCTTGGATCACTAAAATATAAAATGAAGAGTCTTGAGCTTTTGAGCTTGAGCCAATCCTTTGTCCTTAGCATTTTGAGGGTTCCACTTTCACATCCATGCCATGCCAATCATTGAGCTTTCCTGAAATAGTCATCTTGGAATAGCATTAGCTCAATGAGCTATATGTTGTTATGAATTACCAAAACCACCTAGGGATAGTTGCACTTTCAGTTTCATTCCGTTTGGACTCCGTTTGATATTCTTTTTCTGCGAAACTCTGAAATAGGCAAAAAACAACAATTCTGGGCTGGGCCTCCGGTTAGTAGGTTAGTCCCAAAAAAATAATATAGAAGTGTATAATAAAGCCCAATTATGTCCAAAACAGAATATAATATAGCATGGAACAATCAAAAATTATAGATACGTTGGAGACGTATCAAACCACTCTTGTCGCCAGCTAGCATTTGACGACCACCATTAGACACCACACAACCATACATAACTTACGAGTAATGGACAAATCGATTAGACACACACTCGTGTGCAGTGGCACTATGATCGGTTGCTCATGATAGTACATACTGCGCACCATAGTACCCTCTCTAGCTAGGCTGTTTTATAGATTGTCGTTGTGATGGACGATATACATGACCAAGGCGCCGAGTCACGAGTATGACCGTTGGTGTTGAGCCAGGTGAATACATGCTTGGTGTTCGCGGAGGCCTCCAGCAAACGTCTAAACAGTAATGTCACATACGCATAATTTTGGTTTTTATTTCTTTCTCCACTAATAGGCAGGCCCACATAGATAGATAGATAAAGAACATGAGCTGATGAGGTGCATGCGGACTGTTTGACTGGTCAACCAGACAAATACGGAGCTATACCCTGAGCCAGTGACCGTATAATCACCATATCTCGTATACAATGATCAAAGTGAGCTATCAAGACAAGTTCAATGACCGGCAATGCATTTTAATCGGTAATAAATGACTAGGATTGAAGGGGAATCCAAATTTCTAGGCTTCCGTGCAACACCTATCTCTAGTAATCCAGCAGCCCGTATCGCTTCTCCCTCATCGTCTCTCTCAAAGTGCGGCGGGCTGGCGTTTTTGCCGTCTATTGAGGTCGGTTAACTCATCACATGTCAGCGACATGCCAAAAGCATTCTAAAAAATTCCTTTCACGTTCCGTTTTCAAAAAGAAAAAATCCTTTCACGTACGAATTTGACAGTATGCTTTGAGCAACTTGCATGTCCTATACTACTCTTGTTTGGATACTCTAACTTATCTAGAGGTTAGACTAACTCATGACTAACCCTGAACTAACTGTAGCCAAAGAGGTGTTTGGGTGACAGGGTTAGATTGACAATAAATGCACTTGATGGAGAGAGAGAAGTGATTTTTCAGTGGTCCCATTGGGAACTATCTCCAGTTAGCACCTCTTGGGTGGGATAGTTTTTTTGGTGGGTTCGGTGCAACTTGCTCCAATTTAAACCCTCATGCTAGGATACTTTAGGGCTATTTGAGCCCGAACTAGCTCAAACTAACTCTAACCCATGGATCCAAACAGGGCCTATGGCCATCCTCGACGCGGAGCAATCGGTGCACCGGGAAGCGGCGCTCTCTCGGTCACCGCGCCGCTTCAAAGCCGGCGCCAGTGAGAGGTTGCCTTCGCTCTGGCCGGGCATTAATGCGGCACTGACGCTCCAGGGCGACGCTGACGATTTCACGCGGGAAGCGCGCGCTGGCAAGGGAGTATAGGTTTTGAACCGTTTCATGTGTACTACTGGTAGTTTGCAAAACTACTCAATTATTTCACTCAGTTTCCTAAGAAATTGTGGTAAAAACGGCCGGATTGGAAGAAATAAAGGCTCTTTTAGCGAGCAACCCAATCCTGGCCGCGCCAAGTGTCAGCAAACCAATGTTATTATACATCTCTTCAACACACCAGGTGGTGAGCGCAGTACTTGTCGTTGAGTGAGAGGAGGACGGACACAAATTCCCGCTCTAGAAGCCGGTATACTACGTATCCACTATCGTAACTCCATGCAAATCCCGGTACCCTCATTATCAGAAGATAGCATACATAGTCTTCATGGCATCCCAAAAGCTACGACACTATTTCCAAGCATGTTCAATCACGGTGGCTTCCGAAGTACCACTGAATGACATAATAAACAACTGCGCCGCCACAGGCCGGATTGCCAAGTGGGCCATTGAGCTCCTTCCATTTGACATAACATATAAGCCATGTCGGGCTATCAAATCACAAGTACTGGCGGATTTCGTCGCCGAATGGACAGAGGCCGAACTCCCTAAAGAGTATGACACATATTCCAACTCGGTCATGCACTTTGACGGTTCTAAAATGCTGGCGGGCTTAGGGGCGGGCGTTGTCTTAACGTCCCCCACCGGAGACACAGTTCAGTACGTACTCCAAATATTATACACAGACTCCAACAATGCAGTCGAATACGAGGCCTTATTGCACGGTCTTCGGATGGCTGTCTCCATGGGCATACAATGCCTTGAAGTGCGCGGGGACTCGTACCTTGCAATATCTCAAATAAATGGAGATTTCGATGCCAAATATCAGAAGATGGCGGTTTACCGTAACGTCGTTCTCAAAATGTCAGCTCGGTTTGAGGGGCTCGAGTTTCACGATGTGGCTCGAGAAAGTAATCAAGCGGTGGATGTCCTGCGGCGCTAAGCGCGAGCCCGTCCACTACAAAAAAAACACTTTCGTGATGATACGTGTTTGTCACAGTAGGTCACGTTTTCTGTCATGCATGTACATCCATGACAAATTTATGACAGAATCAAGATAGTCATACCTGTGCTGTCGTAGAAGTGTTCCATGACATTACCAAAATTATCATCACGGAAGTGTCCACTTCCATGATGATAAATCGCGCGTCACAGAAGTGCTTTCATCAAGGGTGACCGACACGTGGCATCCACCGTAACAGAACACCGTTAAGCTATCGGGTCTGGTTTTGCATCTGATAACCCGTTAACAACCCGGACCAATGGGGATTTTCCACGTGTAAAATCATCATTGACCAGAGAAAACACGTGTTGCCTCACCGTTGGGACAGATGTCATCCACTCATTGGACAGGAGGCGCCTATGATATGTCGACACATGGCATGGCCCACCAGTGGCCCATTCCGTTGAAAAAGGCCGACCCAGTAAAAAATAGCAGGCCGGCCCATATAAGGCCTACTTGTGTCAGGTCCATTTAAGCCCACAGCCCATATGAGATGTGCCAATTCGGCCCGTCAATGGCCCGTTAAAGATTTGACACCATTGCAACCCATCGTCAGTTTGATCCTGTTAACAGCCCGCTATATATGTGGGCTCAATATCGGCCCGATGAGATTTCGGCCTGTTAATGGCCCATTCAGTGGATGGGCCAATTTTCATGATGTACATCTTTCGACCTTTTAGCGACCCATTAAAATATTGGGTAATTTCCGGCCCGATGTGTCTTTCAGCTTGTTGACGGCCCATAAATCAGTTGGGCCATTTGTAGTCGGACCTGAGTTTCAGCCTTTTAGCGACCCATTTAAGTGTTGGGCCAATGTCCGGCCCGGCGTGTCTTTCAGCCTGGTGACGGCCCATATATCTGTTGGGCCATTTGTAGTCGGAGTTTTCGCCTTTTAGCGACCCATTTAAGTGTTGGGCCAATTCCCAGCCCTGTGTGCCTTTCAGCCTGTTGACGGACCATAAATGAGTTGGGCCATTTGTAGTCGGACCTGAGTTTTGGCCTTTTAACGGCCCATGCCCTTCATGGTCCAATACTAGCCCGGTTTCTCTTTCGGCCTACTAAAGGCCCACAACACAGTTGGGCCATTTACAATACGACCTGACTTTCGGCCTCTTAGTGGCCCATGCTCTTCATGGTCCAGTACAAGCCCGCTGTCTCTTTCGGCCTGCTAAAGGCCCACAGTATAGTTGGGCCATATGTAGCCCGAACTTAGTAATGGCCTGTTAACGGTCCATGAAATCAATTGGGCCCACCTATTGCCCGCTTTGATGTCAGCCTGTTAACGACCCGGGAGTTAAGAGGGCCGACCATTAACTTTCGACCTCGTAACGGCCCATTAACTTAATGGGCCCATTAATGTTCGTACATGTCTTTAGGCCAAATTAGATCATTTGAGCCCATTACGACGAGCAATTATGCATAGGACCAAAACCGATCAAGCAAAGGTACGGCATACAGGGTAAACCGTTGCACATCCAGCATATGTTACATGAAATTACATCCACTAGGCAATCAAAGATTGATGCCAGTGCAAATAAATGAACAAAACCTAACGATATACAACGTCACAATCTGCAACCTCAGCATGGATGACGCCCATAAGCATGTGGGCAAGTTCTTGCTGCTTTGCTACATTGTCTCTGAAAACATTGATCAGTTGTTTTGTTGCACAACTCTGCACCTCTGATTCCTCCACCATTTCCATCATTCCTTCAGCCATTAATTGGTTCACAAACATACATTTTTCCGTTGCATTTGAGACAGAGGATACTGAACAGAATCAGATGGCGATTTTGGTAGGCTTGTATTATTGATAGTGGAGAGTGTCTCGACCATTGCATCATAACATAAATTAGGAGGGGAACCAAACAGATTAATCATGAGTTATTGGCATATTACCTGGCCTAGATTTATTGGAAAGAAACAATGGGGTTGCCTTGCTGTTTTCAGAGTTTGCCTGCTTATCTTCAGCAGCCTGCACCAAATTAAGACACTAGCTTTGCTATCATTGGCCAAGTCAGATAATAGGAAAGCAACATTGGCACAATGAACGTTTGGGCAACTAGCCAAAACCAAATTAACACAATATGGCATAGCTATCATCAGCCAAGTAAGGTAATACGAAAGCAACATTGACACAATGAATGAATGGGCAACCAGAGCAGCACTACAATTCAGTAATGTGCATGATATGAGATAGTACACTCATGCAGCTCAGTATGAAAAACTACCAGGCAGTTTTCTTTACAAAAATCAACATTGGCGCCTTTAACATTTTGCTACAACTAATTTTAGATCAGAAAAAGGTTGGATTCACGCCGATTAACAAAATACATGCTGATGTAAATATATAGTGATGGACAACAGGTACTTACATCAGCATTGGAGCACAGAGAATTCCCACAAGATACTTTCCTCGAATACAATCCCAATGAAGGAAATCTTCTATCATTTAACCTTATTTTCTAAAATAGAGATGGGTAAGAAACATGTAGAAAATATGATCAGAATGCTATAAAATTTCATGATGCGAGGATACGCACACGCTTCTTAGAATGGAGTTGACATTCTTTTGCTGGACTAGAGCGGACTAGTTCTTTGGCCACTAGAATCTGCTTATTATCAGTGGGAGTTGGGTTTCTCTGTGCTGGAGCAGTATCTATGAAAAATGGAGTTAGTTTATTATCTCCTAGCGTTTGGATCCTTTGCAAAGACCTGGTTTGTAAACCTTCAGATTCTGACGTAGCCGTCTTCCCCTTGCATGCCTTATATAGAAGAATGGTGCTTCAATTATGAAACATGCTACAACGAAGATGGAATAGGTACTGAAGAATAGAAAGGCATGACATATTGACATGTATTCCCTCCATCCGGAAATAAATGGATGGGTCTAGGCGTATTTCAGTTTTAGATACATCCAGTTTTATCCATTTCTGCGACATGTAATCCGGACGGAGGGAGTATGATGTAAGAGCTAGGGATACGACAGGACAACACAGTAAAAACACTGAAAACCCACTGCAGAATCAAAGTAATCAAACCCACTGATATAAGATAGTACACTCATGCAGCACAGGATGCAAAACTACCATGCAGTTTTCCTTACAAAAATCAACATTGTGGCCTTTAATCATACATTTTGCTACAACTAAATTTAGATCAGATAAAGGTTGGATTCACGCTGATTAACAAAATACATGCTGATGTAAAAATATAGTGATATACAATAGGTACTTACATCTGCATTGGAGTACAGAGAATTCCTGCAAGAATCTTTCCTCGCAGATGATACTAGTGCAGAAATTCTTCTATCTATTAAGCTTATTTTCTAAAAGAGAGATGGGTAAGAAGCATGTATAAAATATGATCAGCATGCTATAAAATTTCATGGTGCAAGGATACGCACACGCTTCTTAGAATGGATTTGACATATTTTTGCTGGACTGGAGCGTACTAGTTCTTTGGCCACTGGAATCTGCTTATTATCAGTAGGAGTTGGGTTTCTCTGTGCTGGAGCAGTATCTATAAAAACTGGAGTTGGTTTATTATCTCCTGGGTTTGGATCTTTTGCAAAGACCTGGTTTGTAACCCTTCATATTCTAACATAGTCGTTTTCCCCTTGCATGCCTTGTATAGAAGAATGGTGCTACAATTATAAAACATGATACAGTAGAGAGATGGAATAGGTACTTAAGAATAGAAAGGCATGACATATTGACATGTATTCCCTCCATCCGGAAAAAAATGGATGGGTCTAGTCGTATTTCAGTTCTAGATACATCCTTTTTTATCCATTTCGGCAACATGTAATCCGGACGGAGGGAGTATGGTGTAAGAGTTAGGGATACGACAGGACAACACAGTAAAAAAACACTAGTTAAATGTAAAACTGTATGCTAGCGGAATATGTACAGGAAAAAACTAAGGCAACATACACGTGTATGATTGGGAAACTAAGATGGCATTGCAACAGAGCACTAGAACAACACTTCAATCTAAAAAAACATGGTATGGTAGAAATATGAAGTACATAGTGATGAATAACAATGCATAAGATATTCAGAAGCATGATGTCCAAATTAAGCAAATGGCATTGCGACAGAGTAGAATGACAGTACTTGAATTTGAAAACATGTTATCATGAATGGAATAGGTACTGAAAAATAGGAAGGCATGACATATTTACATGCATGATCAGCATGCTAAGCACATGGCATTGTAACATAGTAGATACACTCCAGGACATTATATGCATGTCGTACCCATATCACGGGCCAAGTTAGAGCAAGGACGTTGTGGGGTGAAGAGGATTCAACATCTTTCTGCAAGTCTTCTAAAGAACTGCCTTTACATGTTCCATAATATTGGGTATCATTGACATAAAGTTTATTGGCCTTTACATTGCTCGGTGAGGTTCTTGTGGATATATCAGTGTGTGCAATTATATCTAACATGCATGGAAGACAACTAGAAGTTAGATTTATGTAATGAGTGCATGTAGGAGATGACACAAATAGTAGGACTGGGGTTAACTAGCAGCAACAGGTCTCAAAAACAAAAGGGAGAACACAGATGAAAGCTACAGAATATGTATCGTTTGTACTCGAGATTAACTAGATGGCACACAAAAGTATTAAAGAACAACATAGGTAATACTAGAAGTGGTATAATACTATAATCACCAGCCTGTGGGATAGCATTTGCTGATGGATGATAACTATGGAACAATGTTACCTAAAGAACAAGTATCTTAGATGAACTATGGAACAGCGTTAACTCCTGAACAAGACCCATAAGAGATCAACATGAATATACAGTGAAATGTGATAATCTATTTTCCATGCTTAGAAGAATAACAAAGCCATAAATGTTGCACACAAGTAAGATGAGGGTACAACCTATCTGGCCGCCATCCATAGGAGTGAGCATCATGTGCCGACTTGTCCATGGCCCTGCAGTTGTTGTGGTTGTCCATGCCAGGCACGCGCATTCTATGCAGGGAACTGTTGAGTGGGGACAATAGCTCCCTTCTGGTGTATGCTTCCCTTGTTGGAGCAGCTGCGGTGAGTCGGAAGACGGTGTGGCTGAAGATGCAGATAACACATAATGTTAAGAACGACACATCTCTTTGATATGAAGAAATACACTAAGAGATCAACAGCACGGTACGAGAGTGGTCACACATTGACTGAGACTAAATTGGGGTCACACGATTTTATTTTATTTTGGTACTGTCCGATCTACGTCGGATAGCTTGATGGCCGTCTTGTGCCTCCTGGCTGACACTGTTAGGAATCTTCCCCGAAGAGCCAGCGACCAACGGCATAGCATCTTGCCTCCGCCATCCATGGCCTTAGCTAAAACCCCGCTCCCTGCCCCACCGCACTGCCGTGGTTGCGCCGCCCCCGGGCCAATCCACGAAGACTCCCCGTCATCCAGATCCGGCGGTGGAAATACCTTGAACCCACACAACTCTAAGACAGCCATCTAAGCGCTGCTTCCACGATGAACTTGCGACCCCGCACCCTTACGTTAGACACCAGCCAACCAGCAGCCTAGGAGCTCCCCCGCCTCGAGGGGTGCTGCTTCCCATTGGGAATCGATTGGCACAGAATAAAAACTCAGACAACTGAGCCTAAATAAAGTGATTTGAGCTGAGGGTGCGACCTATCTAGCAGCATGGTGAAGTAGGCAGGTCCAGCTGCCGAGTCATGAGGCCGGCGCGGTTGCGGTGGTCTCCGGTGGCAAGGAAACAACGATGTCGCGACGGTCGACGGCTACGGGGAAGCAGCGCCGGGACTCTGGACGGATCTGAAGTTGGAGCCGCTCCGGCGCCGTGAACAACAGCGGGGGTGAATCGGCTCCGGTACGGTTCATGCGGCCGTCGTCGAGGCAGCTCCAGCAGCACGGAGTAAAAGGCAGAGGGCCTAGTGGACGATGGCAAATGGACAGCGTCTCCAGCATTAGGGACGAGGGCGACTGTGAAATTGGTGCGGTGGGGGCGCCATGGAGGAGGGGCTGAGGTTTCGCGGCTCGAGAGAAGGGAGCTTCTGGGGAGAAGGTGATTTGGCGCTCACGAGGTATGAATGGGGGGAGGGAATTGGGAGGGGAGTGGAACCATGTTTTACAGACGCATTTGTCTGAAATGTGAGGGGGAGTTACAGTTCTACCCCTGCCTTTAGGCTTCTCGGCTTGGGTCTGTGTGCTGAGGGTCGGGGATAGTAGAGTAACTTTGCTTCTCCCCAAATAGTGGGCGGGAGCGATTTCGGGCGAGGAGGGCGTGTTTTGAAATATAGTGGGCGCGAGCGATTTCGGGCGAGGAGATCGTGTTTGAAATAGTGGGCGCGAGCTATTTCGGGTGAGGAGAGCGTGTTTTGCCGACCATGGTTTATGAATTATTCGGCACATGTCATTTCGGCCTAGGAGAAGGCGCGCTTGTATGAAGTTACGAACCTACCCTCGATGCACAACTGGCCAATTAATGCGTCTCCCACAAAGTACGGTAATTTCGCGTCTCCCATTTATTTGCTCGGGCGAATTCCACCGAGCAGAGGATGTTTAACGGTTCGTTCAAAATTTGGGAGAACGAGCATCCACATCTACCTTACCAAGTCGATTCGAATCAAATTTAGAAATATTAGCTTGCCACTTCTTTTTTAGATGGAGAGATGATGCTCGGGAGTAATGTGTTTTTACATGCTCGTTGCTAGCGATTTACTATATGACAAATAGTTGACCCACTCAAAAACAGGAATCAAATCCAAAATGAAATATCTCGATTCAATGAAATAGCTCGTTCACCAGGTCAAAATAGTGAACTAAATCCAAAATTGAACACCTCAATCGAATAGCATGTTGTACAATATTATAGTACTCCATGAACATGTTGAAAGTCAAATTAATGAACTTGTTTGATATACGCATATATCTGTTCATGTGTGGATTGTAGACAACATGTTCTCCAATTTAAATATTTGAATGCAAGTTTATATCGAAACATGGTTTATATCAGTCTTTGATGCATAAAATGCGACCTCCCCCTCTCCCGGACTCCTCTCTCTCTCTCTCTCTCTCTCTCTCTCTCTCTCTCTCTCTCTCTCTCTCTCGTCGACAATCTTCAATTCTGTCGCACGCATCCAACACACAAACCTTGTTGGTCCTCTCTCTTTCTCTCCATCTCTCCATCTCTCTCTCTCTCTTTGTGTGTGCGTGGGGGCGGGGGTCTTTCTAGTTCGCATGCATATATACTCCATCTATTGGTCTCTCTCGCACACTATGTATGATGCTCTAGTCCAAGCTAGATATCTTGGGTGCACTCATCGTACACACACAAATTCCTTGGATCATTGCCCGTAACTCTCTCACGCACCACTCTGTCGACTCGGAGCTCTTCCCCCTCTCTCTCAAACTCTCCATCTACCCGGGTCACACATACACATGCATATCTCACTCGCACTCGATAGGCCCATCTAAAACTCTATCTCTCTCCCTCGTTCTATCTCCATCTCACACGCACACACACACACAATCTCATGCCTAGCTAGCCAAGTATGATGGTCTCTCACTCAATTTTAGGCACATGCAGTCCCCCCTATATGTATATGACTAGCTAATCTTAGTCTCCATCACAAACATGTGCATGGTCTATCTCGATTTTCTCGGGGCATCTTTCTATTGCGCACGCACCTCCCTCGATCTCCCACCCATATAGTCCCCTCACGATCTCGAGGAGGCCTCTCTATCACAAACACACCCTCTCGCCCTCCCCATCCGTCCATGTTCTCCATGTGTCCCTCTCGACCTTTGTTCCTTGTTGGCCAGACTTCTATTGGACATGTGCTATAGGGGTGTCTCTCTCCATTGCAAACAATCACACACTAGCTATCTTCGTGTATCTCCTTGCATCACTTTTCTATCTCGGAGATGCATGCATGATATGTTCGCCTAAGAAACGAGAAAACACACACTCTCTCTAATTTATCGTTTGTTGTCACTTTCTCTTTCACACACATACTCCTTTTCAACACTTACTCATTCTCCTTCACATGCACTTGATCCCTCTCGGCTTAGGAACTCTCCTCGGTCCATAGCATATTGATTTATTGAAAAGTCAAACATCACAAAGTTTGACCATGTACGTGGAGAAAGACAATTACATCTGGAATGCCAAAACATATACCATTAGATTCACCATGAGATGTAGTTTCGTATGATGTATCTTTGGTATTGAAGATATAAATAACACTTCTGTAAACCTGATCAAAGTTTCCAAAGTTTAACTTCTAAAAAAATTACATGCACTGCATTATCGAGCGGATGGAATATCTATTTCCCCTTCTCAGCTATCTGACGCACCACTCAGCCTTATCGGGGCTCCTCAATCTCTCTCAAACTTTATATCTCCCTGGTTCACACATACACGTGTCTTGCTCGCGCTATACACATAGACCCATCCAACACTCTCTGCCCATGTTCTCTCTCTATGTGACAAGCACCTCCCTAATAAGTACCATAATCCCTCACTCGATCATAGGCGCAAGCACTCCCCCCTAAGTATGATTATCTCTTACTAGCCATCAGGAACACACGTATTGTCTCCTTCCATCCATACGTCTATCTCGATATCTCTCGTGGTATCTTCTATCGTGCACACACCTTGTCACTCGATCTCCCACCCATGTAGTCCCATCACGATCTCCAGTGGATCTCTATATGACAAACATACACTCTCTCCTCCCCATGTCTGCATTTTCTCCGTACGACTCTCTCAACCTCTCTCCCTTGTTTGTCAGACCCTCTTAGCCACGTGCTAGGGGTCTTGCTCTCTCGGTTGCAAACAACCACACACTATCTCCTCACCTTGCTTCCGTTGTCGAAGATGCATGTGTGATATGTTTGCATAATACACACACATTTTTTCTTGACTTTTATCGAGTGTTGTCCATGTCTCTTTCACACACGCACACACACTTTTTTCACTCACTCTTTCTATTTCACTCTCTCTCTCTAGTTAGGGACTCTCTCACGTCCATAAGCATATGGATGTTTTGAAAAGTCAAACCTCAGAAAAGTTTGACCAGGTATATGTGGAGAAAAACATTTACATTTGGAAAGATCATTAGATTCATCACAACATGTACTTACTTCATACTATCATTTATCTTTGGTATTGTAGATATAAGTAATTTCTTTATAAACTTGGTCAAAGTTTCAAAAGTTTGACTTTAAAAAATGTTGGAACTACATTATCGAACGGAGGGAGTAGCTCTTTCTCTCTCTCTCTCTCTGCTATCTCTCACGGGCCTCCCCTCTCACACGAACACTCTATACCGACGGATTATACGCTCACTATGTCAGCGTATAGCTCCATATATTGTTTAGTTGACCGGTTACCAGTCCACATGTTGCCTTGTCAGCTCGTGTTCTGTATCTTCGTGTGCTGGCCCATGTGGCAGTGGATGAAAATAAGTAAACTAGAGGCCCATCTGACACGCGGTGAAGTAAACAAAGTTGAAACCACTCGGGGTAGCACCCCCCGCGTTAGTAAATTAAGGGCGCATTGAGGACACACTGCTTCCGCATGGAGGACGCACTCGCGCAAAATTCACCACTGCGTGGCGGCATGCACAGAAGGACGCACTCGCGCACACCCAGCACACAACACACAAGTGCACACGTGTACACCGGTGTCGCCGCCGGTTGAGATGGATGGCGAGGCAGCCAACAAGCAGAGGCAGCTCGAGCCAAAACCACATCCGGCGAGCCTGGACTTCATCAGCAGCCTCCCCGACAACATGCTGCTCGTCATCATCGGCCTCCTCCCCACAAAATCTGCCGTGCGGACCGCCCTGCTCTCCCGGCGGTGGCGCCCCCTCTGGCGCCGCGTCCCCCTCAACCTCATCATTGACAGCTGCCTCGGTGATGGAGATTGCAAATGAATGGCCGCAGTCTCCAAGATCCTTTCATCGCACCCTCGGCCAGCCAGACGCCTTGACATCCACATGTTCAGTACCAACTGCAAGGTCCAACCCAAGTTCGACGAGTGGTTCTTATCCCTCGCCCTAGATTAGCTCGAGGAGCTCAACTTTGAAGCTGGACAATGTCGCTCTCTGCCTCCGTCCGCGCTCCGCCTCACGCCAACGCTGCACCGCGCCAGCTTCATCTCCTTCTATCTTTCCCAGAATAATGCCGCGCCCGCCCTTCTTCTCCCTCAACTCAATCAGCTCGACCTCTTCGACGTTGTCATCTCGAAGAAGTCTATGGAGCACCTGCTCCGCAGCTCTACTTTGCTCGAGTACCTTCGTCTTGAGCAGATCCACGGGTTCATTAGCCTCCACATCACCTCGACGAATCTCCAATGGATTTATGTGTCTTGCTGGCCCCGCAACAAGACATCAATTGGGAAGAGATCACTCCAGCTATTCCACGTTATGATCATTGAGAATGCTCCTTTTCTTGAGAGATTGCTTGTATCGGATCTAGAAGGTCCAACAATAATCAGGGTCATTGACGCGCTGAAATTGACAGCGTTGGTGCATTCGTCTGCCAAATTCTCCGAACTCTTTATTAGATCCGTAATCGTTCAGGTACAACACTCATCTTCTTCTCCGTCTTCTTGAAATTCACATTTTTAAATTTCTTCTTGATGTATTTACGACCGTCTTCCAGAAAATGATTCCACAACCTTGACCCAGTCTATGCGCACAGTGAAGATCTTGGCAATAAAATCTATCGGCCCCAATCTGGATCAAGTTGTTGGATTCCTTACATGCTTTCTGTGCATAGAGAAGCTACTCATTGAGGTGAAACTTCTTTCCTATTAGTAAACCGTAATCACAATGTAGCTCAAATTTTCCTAATTTTCCCAAATTACGATGACAAGTGTAGTGTTCAAAACTGCATCTACGCACTGCACCGGAAGAAATATTTTTAGTATTTTTTCTCACGTGATCACCTGCATCGTTTTTTGTTGTACTACTATAGTAGCCTAGGCTAGTCATAGTGGAAAGTAACTTAGACTACTCCAGTGATTCTATGGTTACCCTAAGAGCAAGTACTACCTCCGTCCTAGTTTACTCTTCCTATTTTGTAGTATCAAAATTTGACCATAGAATTAACTGACAAAATGTTAATGCATGTCACTAAGAACTATATCATTGGATTCATATTTGAACATAATTTCAAATGGTGTAATTTTTAGTGACATGCATTGGCATTTTCTTACGTAAATCTATGGTCAAAATTTTATACTAAATAAGAGGTAGTACAAAAGTGGGCTATAACGGCCCTCCACTATGTAGGCCAAAACACGTGCCAAATTCACTTGTGATGCATTTGGCATCGATGCCCCTCCATTGCTCACCTGGTGCCCCAATCTGGATCACCTACTTTGCTTCGGTGCCAAATTAATAACTCGCGCAATGAAAAAACACTTGCGTGGGAGAGAGAGAGAGGGCCGAGGCAATAAAAAAACACTTGTTTGGGAGAGTGAGAGGCTAGTGTAGTTGGTTTGATTGATTTGTTTATACATGTGGGTCTGTGTGCACAGCGGTGCCAACTCTCTCACATCGCGACAGCGGTGCCAAAATCTTTTGATTTGACATCGATGCGTATTATGTGGCATACTTTTGCGAAATATGGCATCGGCCACATAGTGGAAGGCAACAAATGCCCATGCTCTTCACGTACTCCTAGGTAAATGAGAGGAAAGAGAAAGAGAGAGAGAGAGTGAGTGAAGAAATATCACTAGCCACCCAACCCTATCGTATGAGCGAATGATATTGGTACCTCTTGATGACATGGCAATCTTATACAGCCAACTGCTCTAATATGTTCTCTTCTTTTACAGATAAAAAAGACCCGAAAGTGAAAAATGTGATGCACTATAACAATCTCATCGTATGCCTTGATCTCCATCTTACAGAAATTGATTTGATCGACTACCGAGGCAGCACATCTGTGATTAAATTGGCCAGATTCTTTTTTCTGGAGGCAAGTGTGCTCAAGGTAATGAGGTTTGGCATTCTATGGCGCAACAATGAATGGCATGTTGATCACCGCAAGCGTCTAAGCCTAAATGACAAAGTCTCCGCAGAAGCTGAATTTGTTTTTGAAACATCAAGTGGCAGAGACTTGAAAACTTATTTGCCCGTTAGTGACTTGTCAGGGTGGTGGATTTTAGTTTGTACGATAATGCTGCATCCACCTAAAGTAACAAAAGTTCTTACGTTAACTTCCTAGTAATTCCCTCTTCGTAGGTGCAGCATTACTCCTAACATTTGTAATATCAGTTTGAAACTTGTAATATTGCCGTGTCCTATTCCCGCGTTTTCAAAATCCTGCGAATCAAACAGGTCCTGAGTTGGTGATGATGTTGTGTCTGCCATCTTTCACCAATAGCCGTCGGATCTAGATCTGACGCATACAAACCAAACTTCTCAGGTTTTGCAAAAAGATGCCCGCACTTGTTCCCTATTGACAAACAACTCCTTGTCTCTCACAATCAGCCTTATCTCCTCCCCACCATGTCGGAGTAATGGGCCACGGGTAGGACAACCCGAGCCCCAGAAACTTTCAAGACATCAGGGAAGGCTGCGCCCCTCAAGACCCCAGGACGAAGAGCCGCCTTCTGAGGAGTCGACGGCAAGACGACCGACTGCCCGCTCACGGCCGAGTCCCAGGGACGACTTCGGGATAAAGTGGACTCCCGACGGACGACTTCCAGAGAAGCCGGCTTTGGGGAGTTGGCCTGCGACTCCAACAAAACCCCATGACCTCATCAAAGGGGACGAAGCGGGGGCATGGCTACAGCAAAGCCCACCCCCACCCCTCACCATGTTGGGGAACGTAGCAGAAATTCAAAATTTTCCTACGCGTCACCAAGATCTATCTATGGAGAAACCAGCTACGAGTAGAAGGAGAGATGAGAGTGCATCTACATACCCTTGTAGATCGCTAAGCGGAAGCGTTCAAGTGAACGGGGTTGATGGAGTCGTACTCGTCGTGATTCAGATCACCGATGATCAAGTGTCGAACGGACGGCACCTCCGCGTTCAACACACGTACAGCCCGGTGACGTCTCCCACGCCTTGATCCAGCAAGGAGAGAGGGAGAGGTTGAGGAAGACTCCATCCAGCAGCAGCACAACGGCGTGGTGGTGATGGAGGAGCGTGGCAATCCTGCAGGGCTTCGCCAAGCACCTACGGGAGAGGAGGAGGTGTCACGGGAGGGAGGGAGGCGCCAAGGGCGGTATGGATGCCCTCCCTCCCCTCCACTATATATAGGGGCAGGGGAGAAGGGGGAGGCGCAGCCTTGCCCCCTACTCCAAGAAAGGGGTGCGGCTAAGGAGGGGGGAGGAGTCCATCCTCCCCAAGGCACCTCGGAGGTGCCTTCCCCCTTTAGGACTCTCCCCTTTTTCCTTTATCTTGGCGCATGGGCCTCTAGGGGCTGGTGCCCTTGGCCCATGTAGGCCAAGGCGCACCCCCTACAGCCCATGTGGCCCCCCGGGGCAGGTGGCCCCACCCGATGGGCCCCCGGGACCCTTCCGGTGGTCCCGGTACAATACCGATGACCCCGAAACTTGTCCCGATGGCCGAAACAGGACTTCCTATATATAAATCTTTACCTCCGGACCATTCCGGAACTCCTCGTGACGTCCGGGATCTCATCCGGGACTCCGAACAACATTCGGTAACCACATACAA
>NC_057803.1:534177401-534177715 GCF_018294505.1 Triticum aestivum
CGGCAAGTCACTTTACTCGTTCCGTAACACATCATCCCGTGATCAACTCCTTGGTCACATTGCGCATATGATGATGTCCTACCGAGTGGGCCCAGAGATACCTCTCCGTTTACACGGAGTGACAAATCCCAGTCTCGATCCGCATAAAACAATAGATACTTTTGGAGATACCCGTAGTGCACCTTTATAGTCACCCAGTTACGTTGTGACGTTTGATACACCCAAAGCACTCCTACGGTATCCAGGAGTTACACGATCTCATGGTCAAAGGAAGAGATACTTGACATTGGCAAAGCTCTAGCAAATGAACTACA
>NC_057803.1:534177821-534197662 GCF_018294505.1 Triticum aestivum
GATCTTTTGTGCTAGTCTTAGGATTGGGTCTTGTCCATCACATCATTCTCCTAATGATGTGATCCCGTTATCAACGACATCCAATGTCCATAGCCAGGAAACCATGACTATCTGTTGATCACAATGAGCTAGTCAACTAGAGGCTCACTAGGGACATATTGTGGTCTATGTATTCACACGTGTATTACGATTTCCGGATAATACAGTTATAGCATGAATAAAAGACAATTATCATGAACAAGGAAATATAATAATAATACTTTTATTATTGCCTCTAGGGCATATTTCCAACAGTCTCCCACTTGCACTAGAGTCAATAATCTAGTTCACATCGCCATGTGATTAACACTCACAGGTCACATCGCCATGTGACTAATACCCAAGAGTTTACTAGAGTCAGTAGTCTAGTTCACATCACTATGTGACTAACACTCAATGAGTTTTATGTTTGATCATGATGCTTGTGAGAGAGGTTTTAGTCAACGGGTCTGAACCTTTCAGATCCGTGTGTGCTTTACAAATCTCTATGTCATCTCCTAGATGCAGCTACCACGCTCTATTTGGAGCTATTCCAAACAACTGTTCTACTTGGAGCTATTCTAAATTATTGCTCCATTATATGTATCCGGTCTCTCTACTCAGAGCTATCCGGATAGGTGTCAAGCTTGCATCGTCGTAACCTTTACGACGAACTCTTTTACCACCTCCATAATCGAGAAAATTCCTTAGTCCACTAGTTACTAAGGATAACTTTGACCGCTGTTCTGTGATCCATTCATGGATCACTCTTGTACCCCTTGACTGACTCATGGCAAGGCATGCTTCAGGTGCGGTACACAGCATAGCATACTGAAGAGCCTACGTCTTAAGCATAGGGGACGACCTTCGTCCTTTCTCTCTATTCTGCCGTGGTCGAGCTTTAAGTCTTAACTTCGTACCTTACAACTCAGGCAAGAACTCCTTCTTTGACTGGTCCATCTTGAACACCTTCAAGATCATGTCAAGGTATGTGCTCATTTGAAAGTATTATTAAGCATTTTGATCTATCCTTATAGATCTTGATGCTCAATGTTCAAGTAGCTTAATCCAGGCTTTCCATTGAAAAACACCTTTCAAATAACCCTATATGCTTTCTAGAAATTCTACATCATTTCTGATCATCAATATGTCAACAACATATACTCATCAGAAATTCTATAGTGCTCCCACTCACTTCTTTGGAAATACAAGTTTCTCATAAACTTTGTACAAACCCAAAATCTTTGATCATCATCAAAGCATACATTCCAACTCCGAGATGCTCACTCCAGTCCTTAGAAGGATTGCTGGAGGTTTGCATACTTATTAGCATCTTTCGGGATTGACAAAACCTTCCGGTTGTATCACATACAACCTTTCCTCAATAAAATCGTCGAGGAAACAATGTTTTGACATCCTATCTGCAAGATTTCATAAATAATGCAGTAATCGCTAATATAATTCCAACAGACTCTTAGCATCGCTACGAGTGAGAAAATCTCATCGTAGTCAACTCCTTGAACTTGTCGGAAAACATCTTAACGACAAGTCGAGCTTTCTTAATGGTGACATTTACCATCATTGTCCGTCTTCCTTTTGAAATCCATCTGTACTCATTAGCCTTACGACCATCGAGCCATTCTGCCAAAGTCTACACTTTGTTTTCATACATGGATCCTCTCTCGGATTTTATGGCCTCAAGCCATTTATCGGAATCCGGGCCCACCATCGCTTCTCCATAGCTCGTAGGTTCATTGTTGTCTAGCAACATGACCTTCAAGACAGGATTACGTACCACTCCGAAGTAGTACGTGTCCTTGTCGTCCTACGAGGTTTGGTAGTGACTTGATCCGAAGTTTCATGATCAATATCATAAGCTTCCACTTCAATTGGTGTAGGTGCCACAGGAACAACTTCCTGTGCCCTGCCACACACTAGTTGAAGAGACGGTTCAATAACCTCATCAAGTCTCCACCATCCTCCCACTCAACTCTTTCGAGAGAAACCTTTCCTCGAGAAAGGACCTGATTCAAGAAACAATCCATATTGCTTTCGGATCTGAATTAGGAGGTATACCCAACTGTTTTGGGTGTCCTATGAAGATGCATTTTATCCGCTTTGGGTTCGAGCTTATCAAGCTGAAACTTTTTCACATAAGCGTTGCAGCCCCAAACCTTTAAGAAACGACAACTTAGGTTTCTCTAAACCATAATTCATACGGTGTCATCTCAACGGAATTACATGGTGCCCTATTTAAAGTGAATGTGGTTGTCTCTAATGCCTAACCCATGAACGATAGTGGTAATTCGATAAGAGACATCATGGTACGCACCATATCCAATAGGGTGCAACTATGATGTTCGGACACACCATCACATTATGGTGTTTCAGGCGGTATTAATTGCGAAACAATTTCCACAATGTCTTAATTGTGTGCCAAAACTCGTAACTCAGATATTCATCTCTATGATCATATCATAGACATTTTATCCTCTTGTCACAATGATCTGCTACTTCACTCTGAAATTACTTGAACCATTCAATAATTCAGACTTGTGTTTCATCAAGTAAATATTCTCAACATCTACTCGAATCATCTGTGAAGTAAGAACATAACGATATTCACTGCATGCCTCAGCACTCATTGGACTGCACACATCAAAATGTGTTGCTTCCAATAAGTTGCTATCTTGTTCCATTTTACTGAAACCGAGGCTTTTCAGTCATCTTGCCTAAGTGGTATGATTTGCATATCTCAAGTGATTCAAAATCAAGTGAGTTCAAACGGTCCATTTGCATGGAGTTTCTTCATGCATATATACCAATAGACATGGTTCGCATGTCTCAAACTTTTCAAAAATGAGTGAGTCCAAAGATCCATCAACATGGAGCTTCTTCATGCGTTTTATACCATTATGACTTACATGGCAGTGCCACAAGTAAGTGGTACTATCATTACTATCTTATATCTTTTGGCATGAAAATGTGTATCCCTACGATCAAAATTCAATAAACCATTCCTTTAGGTGCAAGAGCACTTATTCAGGTTTAATACTAATCTTGATGGTAGAGGGAGCGTGCGATGTTAGATCACATCAAACTTGGAAACACTTCCAACACATATCGTCAGCTCACCTTTAGCTAGTCTCCTTTTATTTCGTAGCTTTTTATTTCGAGTTACTAACACTTAGCAACTGAACCGGTATCCAATACCCTGGTGCTACTAGGAGTACTAGTAAAGTACACATTAACATAATGTATATCCAATATACTTCTATCGACCTTGCCAGCCTTCTCATCTACCAAGTATCTAGGGTAATGCTGCTCCAGTGGTTGTTCTCCTTATCACAGAAGCACTTAGTCTCGGGTTTGGGTTCAACCTCGGGTTTCTTCACTGGTGCAGCAGCTGATTTGCCGTTTCATGAAGCATCCCTTCTTGCCCTTGCCCTTCTTGAAACTAGTGGTTTCACCAACCATCAACAATTGATGCTCCTTCTTGATTTCTACTTTCGTGGTGTCAAACATCACGAATATCTCAAGGATCATCATATCTATCCCTGATTTGTTATAGTTCATCACAAAGCTCTAGCAGCTTGGTGGCAATGACTTTGGGGAAACATCACTATCTCATCTGGAGGATCAACTCCCACTCGATTCAAGTGATTGTTGTGCTCAGACAATCTGAGCACAAGCTCAACAATTGAGCTTCTCTCCTTAGTTTGCAGGCTAAGAAAATCGTCGGAGGTCTCAAACCTCTTGACGTGGGCACGAGCCTGAAATCCTAATTTCAGCCCTCGAAACATCTCATATGTTCCGCGACGTTTCGAAAACGTCTTTGGTGCCTCTACTTAAACCATTTAACTGAACTATCACGTAGTTATCAAAACGTGTATGTTCGATGTTCGAAACATCCACAAACGACGTTTGGGGTTTAGCACACTAAGCAGTGCATTAAGGACATAAGCGTTCTAGTGTCCGCATAATCGCTACTGTCAACTTTCAACTATATTTTCTCTAGGAACATATCTAAAACAGTAGAACTAAAGCGCGAGCTACGACATAATTTGTAAAAGGTCTTTTGACTATGTTCAAGATAATTAAGTTCATCTTATGAACTCCCACTCAGATAGACATCCCTCTGGTCATCTAAGTGATCACGTGATCCGAGTCAACTAGGCCGTGTCCGATCATCACGTGAGACGGACTAGCCAACGTCGGTGAACATCTTCATGTTGATCGTATCTACTATACGACTCATGCTCGACCTTTCGGTCTCCGTGTTCCGAGGCCATGTCTGCACATGCTAGGCTCGTCAAGTTAACCCTAAGTGTTTTCGCTGTGTAAAACTGTCTTACACCCGTTGTATGTGAACGTAAGAATCCATCACACCCGATCATCACGTGGTGCTTAGAAGCGACGAACTGTATCAACGGTGCACAGTTAGGGGAGAACACTTCTTGAAATTTTGTAAGGGATCATCTTATTTACTACCGTCGTCCTAAGTAAACAAGATGCATAAACATAATAAACATCACATGCAATTATATAGTTGTGACATGATATGGCCAATATCATATAGCTCCATTGATCTTCATCTTCGGGGCTCCATGATCATCTTGTCACCGGCATGACACCATGATCTCCATCATCATGATCTCCATCATCGTGTCTTCATGAAGTTGTCACGCCAACGACTACTTCTACTTCTATGACTAACGCGTTTAGCAATAAAGTAAAGTAGTTTACATGGCGTTCTTCAATGACACGCAGGTCATACAAAAAAATAAAGACAACTCCTATGGCTCCTGCCGGTTGTCATACTCATCGACATGCAAGTCGTGAATCCTATTACAAGAACATGATCAATCTCATACATCACATATATCATTCATCACATCCTTTTGGCCATATCACATCACATAGCATACCCTGCAAAAACAAGTTAGACGTCCTCTAATTGTTGTTTGCATGTTTTACGTGGCTGCTATGGGTTTCTAGCAAGAACGTTTCTTACCTATGCATAACCACAACGTGATATGCCAATTGCTATTTACCCTTCATAAGGACCCTTTTCATCGAATCCGTTCCGACTAAAGTGGGAGAGACTGGCACCCGCTAGCCACCTTATGCACCAAGTGCATGTCAATCGGTGGAACCTGTCTCACGTAAGAGTACGTGTAAGGTCGGTCTGGGCCGCTTCATCCCACAATACCGTCGAAACAAGATTGGACTAGTAACGGTAAGCATATTGAACAACATCAACGCCCACAACTACTTTGTGTTCTACTCGTGCAAAGAATCTACCAATAGACCTAGCTCATGATGCCACTGTTGGGGAACGTAGCAGAAATTCAAAATTTTCCTACGCGTCACCAAGATCTATCTATGGAGAAACCAGCTACGAGTAGAAGGAGAGAGGAGAGTGCATCTACATACCCTTGTAGATCGCTAAGCGGAAGCGTTCAAGTGAACGGGGTTGATGGAGTCGTACTCGTCGTGATTCAGATCACCGATGATCAAGTGCCGAACGGACGGCACCTCCGCGTTCAACACACGTACAGCCCGGTGACGTCTCCCACGCCTTGATCCAGCAAGGAGAGAGGGAGAGGTTGAGGAAGACTCCATCCAGCAGCAGCACAACGGCATGGTGGTGATGGAGGAGCGTGGCAATCCTGCAGGGCTTCGCCAAGCACCTACGGGAGAGGAGGAGGTGTCACGGGAGGGAGGGAGGCGCCAAGGGCTCAGGTATGGATGCCCTCCCTCCCCTCCACTATATATAGGGGCAGGGGAGAAGGGGGAGGCGCAGCCTTGCCCCCTACTCCAAGAAAGGGGTGCGGCTAAGGAGGGGGGAGGAGTCCATCCTCCCCAAGGCACCTCGTAGGTGCCTTCCCCCTTTAGGACTCTCCCCTTTTTCCTTTATCTTGGCGCATGGGCCTCTAGGGGCTGGTGCCCTTGGCCCATGTAGGCCAAGGCGCACCCCCTACAGCCCATGTGGCCCCCCGGGGCAGGTGGCCCCACCCGGTGGGCCCCCGGGACCCTTCCGGTGGTCCCGGTACAATACCGATGACCCCGAAACTTGTCCCGATGGCCGAAACAGGACTTCCTATATATAAATCTTTACCTCCGGACCATTCCGGAACTCCTCGTGACGTCCGGGATCTCATCCGGGACTCCGAACAACATTCGGTAACCACATACAAGCTTCCTTTATAACCCTAGCGTCATCGAACCTTAAGTGTGTAGACCCTACGGGTTCGGGAGACATGCAGACATGACCGAGACGTTCTCTGGTCAATAACCAACAGCGGGATCTGGATACCCATGTTGGCTCCCACATGTTCCACGATGATCTCATCGGATGAACCACGATGTCAAGGACTCAATCGATCCCGTATACAATTCCCTTTGTCTAGCGGTATTTTACTTGCCCGAGATTCGATCGTCGGTATACCGATACCTTGTTCAATCTCGTTACCGGCAAGTCACTTTACTCGTTCCGTAACACATCATCCCGTGATCAACTCCTTGGTCACATTGCGCATATGATGATGTCCTACTGAGTGGGCCCAGAGATACCTCTCCGTTTACACGGAGTGACAAATCCCAGTCTCGATCCGCATAAAACAATAGATACTTTCGGAGATACCCGTAGTGCACCTTTATAGTCACCCAGTTACGTTGTGACGTTTGATACACCCAAAGCACTCCTACGGTATCCAGGAGTTACACGATCTCATGGTCAAAGGAAGAGATACTTGACATTGGCAAAGCTCTAGCAAATGAACTACACGATCTTTTGTGCTAATCTTAGGATTGGGTCTTGTCCATCACATCATTCTCCTAATGATTTGATCCCGTTATCAACGACATCCAATGTCCATAGCCAGGAAACCATGACTATCTGTTGATCACAACGAGCTAGTCAACTAGAGGCTCACTAGGGACATATTGTGGTCTATGTATTCACACGTGTATTACGATTTCCGGATAATACAGTTATAGCATGAATAAAAGACAATTATCATGAACAAGGAAATATAATAATAATACTTTTATTATTGCCTCTAGGGCATATTTCCAACACACCAAGGGCAGGCATGGCCACTACACGCCGTACCACGGAAGATCTCCGCGCGGCGTGGCACTGTTGCCATGCCAGCTGTCGGTGTCAAAACCGGCGGATCTCGGGTAGTGGGTCTCGAACTGTGCGTCTAGGCCGGATGGTAACAGGAGGCACGGAACACGATGTGTTACCCAGGTTCAGGCCCTCTCGATGGAGGTAAAACCCTACGTCCTGCTTGATTAATATTGATGATATGGGTAGTACAAGAGTAGATCTACCACGAGATCAAGGAGGCTAAACCCTAGAAGCTAGCCTATGGTATGATTGTTGTATATGGAGTTGATTGGCTATGGACTACAACCCTCCGGTTTATATAAACAACAGATAGGGTTAGGGTTACATAGAGTCGGTTACAATGGTAGGAGATCTTGAATATCTGCATTGCCAAGCTTGTCTTCCACGCCAAGGAAAGTCCCATCCGGACACGGGACGAAGTCTTCAATCTTGTATCTTCATAGTCCAGGAGTCCGGCTGAAGGTATAGTTCAGCCACCCGAACACCCCCTAATCCAGGACTCCCTCAGTAGCCCCTGAACCAGGCTTCAATGACGACGAGTCCGGCGCGCAAATTGTCTTCAGCATTGCAAGGCGGGTTCCTCCTCCAAGTCCTTCATAGAAGATTATAAACACCAAGAGTAGTGTCCGGCTCTACAAAAATAAGCTTCCACATATTGCCATAGAGAGAATAATATTAACACAAATCAAATCTGCTGACGTATTCCGCAGTGCGTCATCACACTACAGCCAAGTGCTTCACTCGAATCATTTTCACTCTTCCACCTCAGCGTGTTTTGCGAGGCGGTTTCCTTGGCACGTCTTGTCAAAGCAGAGATCGTGTGCCCCCCTTTTACGGGATTCTCATCAATACGGACGTGGGTAACCCAATCGTGCCCGTTAGCATGTTTTGTTGATTAAAGGTGAGTCCCAAACGGTTACGGGGAGGGCTCCTGGTATTCAACCTTTTATAAAGGGACCAGGGCCTTACTACTTTTCTCCAATCCCAAAACAAGTTCGCCCGTCGCCTCGAGTTCCAACACCCTAGGCTTCAGATTCCGGGCGCCTCAGACCTTCGACAATGTCCGGATCCGACCTTCAAGGCCGATGGATGCCCTCCTCCGTCACGGAGGAGGACGTGCTAAAGTTGGGAGAGGCTAAGTTCTTGACCGCGGAAATTTCGCATAGGTTGCCTGCTCAAAGGCAGGCTATTCCCAGTCCCCAGCCCGGTGAGAGCGTAGTGTTCATGTCTCACTTCCTTCGGGGGTTAGGCTTCCCAATGGATCCCTTTGTGAGGGGGCTGCTGTTTTATTACGGGCTGGAATTTCATGACTTAGCTCCGGAGTCCATCCTCCACATTTCCTCATTCATTGGTGTGTGCCAAGCGTTCCTCCGTGTTACTCCTCACTTCGGATTATGGCTCAAGACTTTTGGAGTGGAGCCGAAGATGATCGAGGGACGGCACGCAGAGTGCGGAGGCGCTGTCATAAGTAAGAATGCTGATGCTCCATGGCCCGAGGGCTCCTTTCAAGAGGAGCTCGGCTTGTGGCAATGAGAATGGTTCTATATCACTGCTCCCAGGAGCGCCAAGTGGGCGGTGCCTCCTGCCTTTCGCAAGGGTCCCCCATCACGGCTAGCGTCATGGGTCAATGTAGGATCGAAAGTATGTCTAGAGGGGGGGTGATTAGACTACTTGACCAAATAAAAACTTAACCTTTTCCCAATTTTAGTTCTTGGCAGATTTTAGCTATTGTAGGGTAAGTCAAGCAATCATCTCACAATTCAAGCAAGCATGCAAAGAGTATATTGGCAGCAGAAAGTAAAGCATGCAACTTGCAAGAATGTAAAGGGAAGGGTTTGGAGAATTCAAACGCAATTGGAGACACGGATGTTTTTCCCGTGGTTCGGATAGGTGGTGCTATCCTACATCCACGTTGATGGAGACTTCAACCCACGAAGGGTAACGGTTGCGCGAGTCCACGGAGGGCTCCACCCACGAAGGGTAATGGTTGCGCGAGTCCATGGAGGGCTCCACCCACGAAGGGTCCACGAAGAAGCAACCACCCACGAAGGGTCCACGAAGAAGCAACCTTGTCTATCTCACCATGGCCATCGCCCACGAAGGACTTGCCTCACTAGCGGTAGATCTTCATGAAGTAGGCGATCTCCTTGCCCTTACAAACTCCTTGGTTCAACTCCACAATCTTGTCGGAGGCTCCCAAGTGACACCTAGCCAATCTAGGAGACACCAGTCTCCAATAAGTAACAAATGGTGTGTTGATGATGAACTCCTTTCTCTTGTGCTTCAAATGATAGTCTCCCCAACACTCAACTCTCTCTCATAGGATTTGGATTTTGTGGAAAGAAGATTTGAGTGGAAAGCAACTTGGGAAGGCTAGAGATCAAGACTCATATGGTAGGAATGGAATATCTTGGTCTCAACACATGAGTAGGTGGTTCTCTCTCAGAACATATGAGTTGGAATTGTGTATGTGTTCTGATGGCTCTCTCCACGAATGAAGAGGAGGTGGAGGGGTATATATAGCCTCCACACAAAATCCAACCGTTACACACAGTTTTCCAATCTCGATGGGACCGAATCAACAAACTCGGTCGGACCGAAAAGGTAAACCTAGTGACCGTTAGAGATTTTCGATGGGACTGACATGCAACTCGGTAGGACCGATATGGTTAGGGCTTGGGCATAACGTAATCTCGGTGAGACCGATTACACAAACTCAGTGAGACCGAGTTCGGTAATAAGCTAACCAGAGAGTTGGTCAGGCAAACTCGGTGGGACCGATTTGCTCTTTCGGTGAGACCGAAAAGTTACAAAAGGGAAACAAAGAGTTTACATTGCAATCTCGGTGGGACCGATTCGCTCTTTCGGTGAGACCGAAAAGTTACGAAAGGGAAACAGAGAGTTTGCAATCCCATCTCGGTGAGACCGAAATCCCTATCGGTAGAACCGAATTGCTAGGGTTTGGCAGTGGCTTATGACAAGTGAAACTCGGTGGCGCTGGATAGAAAGAATCGGTAGGACCGAGTTTGGTTTAGGGTTTAGGTCATATGTGGATATGGGAAAGTAGTTGAGGGTTTTGGAGCATATCACTAAGCACATGAAGCAAAAGGCTCATTAAGCAACACGTCATCCCTCCTTGATAGTATTGGCTTTTCCTAAAGACTCAATGTGATCTTGGATCACTAAAATATAAAATGAAGAGTCTTGAGCTTTTGAGCTTGAGCCAATCCTTTGTCCTTAGCATTTTGAGGGTTCCACTTTCACATCCATGCCATGCCAATCATTGAGCTTTCCTGAAATAGTCATCTTGGAATAGCATTAGCTCAATGAGCTATATGTTGTTATGAATTACCAAAACCACCTAGGGATAGTTGCACTTTCAATCTCCCCCTTTTTGGTAATTGATGACAACATATAGATCAAAGCTTCGACAAATGATAATAAGCATGAAATATATCGTCGCTTTGAGAAGTATGTGACAAGTAAGAGCTCCCCCTAATTTTGTGCATATTTAAAATTTGCTTTGGACTGCAAATGCACAAGGAGTTAGAGTCATGGGTTACTCTTCCATGTCACATACATCTTGGTGGAGCGCTTAAAATGATAAGAATGAAATACATGCACTCATCACCAAGAATAGTGAATGATCACATAAGATGATAATATTAAGCAAACATTAAGTGTAGCTTATGATCAAACACATGATCAACAATGTCTCACGAGCAATGACATAGTATCTCACACAAAAGCAAACAAAGTTCGAAAAAAACACCAAATAAAACAAGAGAGAATAAAAGCAACACTCTCTCTCGAAGCCTATGATCTGTACATTTTCTCCCCCTTTGGCAACAAGTTACCAAAAAGTTCCTGGAAAATGCATAGTGCTAAGTCGACACCCAGGCTTGATCTTCAGGTGGTGGTGGAGTCCGGAGCACTCCAAGGACGAAGCCTTCTATAGACGTGGTCGGAGTCGAGGCTGAAGTGGACGCTGGAGCTGGTGGAACTGAGGCTATAGCTGGTGCAGACGTGGTGGCTCTAGGGTCAACAACTGGCACTGCAGACGACCTCGGACCTCGTGGCACTCTGGCAAAGGCATCAGTTGTAGTTCTGCCTCTCCTCTCCTGCATGTCATCTTGGAGCTGCTCCACCGCAGTCTCAATCTCTGTCACCTTGACATCCAAGTCATAGAACTTTTGTTCCATGATTGTCTCTAGGCTTGCCTGGTTCTGAGTTAGGGTGGCTAGTCCTTGCTCAATCCGCAGGGTTGATGCAATCAAGTAACCAAGCTACTCTTGTTTGGTTTTCAGGAAATATTCAGATGCCTCCTCTTGAGTAGGCATCTTGGCAGCTTTCTCCTTCCTCGCCTTCTCCTTCTTTGCTTGTGCTTGTGCAGACGGTGGTTCATTCTCAGTCATAACAACTTGATTATCTTCAAAATCTGGATGGATGGGCAGGTGTTCCTTGTCCAACAAGTATATGCCTGTGCCCATCTTTGAGTTGATTAACTCTTGAATTTGTGGGGCATATCCACAGCTCCTCTTTTGATCAGCTGCTGTCCTCTTAATGGTCTCTACCATGAGGCTCATCACCTTGAACTTCTGTGGCACATCAAAGATATGTAGCAAGTTGATTGCATGGCCTCTGATCATCTTGTGATCACCTGACTTGGGCAACAAGGTGTGCCTAAGGATCCAGTTGATAGTTGGCAGCCCTGACAGAAGATAATGCACAGACCCAAACTTGAAAGTATCAAGTGCCTCGTTTGGAATTTCCTTGTACATATTGGACATAGAGTTGTGGTCCATCTTCTTCTTGGCATAGATATCCAAGTCATCCTCATGCTCCTCTGGGGCATTGATGAGCTGTGCCCACTCAGCAACTGTAGATTGGTACCTCGTACCTTCAGACATCCAAGTTATCCTACCATCTGGATAGAAGTGTGCCGTGGAGTAGAATTGCATAATAAGTTCCTCGTTCCACTTTGTGAGCTTCTGCCCAACAAAGTCTGCTACTCCACAAGCATTGAAGCTGTCATACACTCCAGGGTAGTGTTCTTCATTGTCCTTCATGTAGGTCCAGTCGACCCATCTCATGTCACAAACAATGGGCTTCTTATCAAGCAAAACTGTCTCATAGAAGTCCTGCTGTTCCTTAGTGTGGAACCTGTAGTCAACAGCAGTCCTCCTCCTTGAAGCATACGGATCTGCTTCTCTCCACTTCCTCAGCCCTGAGTCTCTTCTGAGCATCATGTCCTCAGCCACAGGATGAGCATCATTGTGGTCTGGGATCTTGGGCTTGAGCTTTCTCAGAACGTGCTCTTCATCATCTTCTTCAGTAGCTTCAGGCACTGGGGCCTTGTTCTTCTCAGTTGCAGGTATGCTCCTCGTATTTCTCTTTGGGGAAGACTTGGGCTTGGAGGCAGCTTTGGGTGCTTCTTTGGGCTTGGATGCTGCAGCCCCTGATCTTATAGCATCACCCATAAGCTTAGGTGCCTTAGGTGCTGGTGCAGCAACCTCTTCTTCTTCCTCTTCTTCCATGATGGAAGCCTTGCCAAGCACTCTGGCTACGGTTTTCTTCACCCTTTCCTTTCTTTTCTTGCCTTCAGCAGCAACTGGCTCTATGGGTGGAGGCTTTTCAGGAATCTGAGTTGAAACTCTGGCCTTTGGCATAGGCTGCCTGCCTGCTGGCCTTTTGATCTTCATCCCTGGTTTTATGCCCTATGCTGGCTCAACTCTCTTGGAAGTTGCTTCCTCTTCTGCCACATAATCCTCATCTTCTGAGTCTGAGGTTCTCTTCTTTCTCTGTCTTGTGGCAGCTTTAGGCAGATTGCTAGGGGTGCTCCTGCTGCCATCATCTGAGGAACTTGAGGGACTAGTGCCCTCACTCATCTGCACTTGCTGCTCTGACAAGTTCTGGCTATCACTTTGGTCTGACATGATGCAAGCTCTGACTGCTGACCCTGTGAATAGGTTATAGTTGAGATAGAGTGCAAAAGCATCACAAAATGCAGAGATTTTTGCAAAAGAATAATTCAAAAACTTAGTTTTAGTTTCCCACTGAAAGCATCTCGGATCTACCGATTTCTAAACTCAGTGATACCGAAACAGTTTTGGCACCTAAACTAGTGAACTCGGTCAGACCGAGTCACAGTTCGGTGGCACCGAGACTGCTAGGGTTTCACAGAGTTCCAAAATCGGTCACACCGATAAGTAATTCTCGGTCAGACCGAGTCTCACTTGTGCAATGGCATAAGCCAAATCGGTGGGACCGAGTTTTTCAACTCGGTGGGTCCGAGATGGTTTCGGCGGAAACCTAACCCTAAAATTTTCGAATTAAACCTAATCTATGAGTTCATTGACTGGATAGAAGTTTAACAAACGTGGCAAGAATCATGATGATCACAATGTGCTAAGAATCGGATTGGGGAATAGCACAAAGATCAAGTCCATACCCTAGTTAGGCGGAGACTCGCTACGGCGGCAACGGCGGGGTTGAATTTCCGTTGACGGTGACGGAGACCAGTGACTGGAGGCGGCTGGCGGCGAGGAGACGATCCGGAGACCAAGTTGGCAGAGCAGGCTATCGCGCGGGCGAAGGGGTTCGGAGAAATTTCCAAATTTTTGCCCGTGACTATATATATAGCCCGACCCTGTCGGTGTGACCGAGTGGAACGACTCGGTGGCACCGAGATGCAAAACTGTATACAATTATTGCAACTCGGTGTGACCGAATGGTTCAAATCGGTTGCACTGAGATCGAAAACATAGATCAACTTAATAATCTCGGTAGGACCGAAAGTAGGGTATCGGTCAGACCGAGAATCATAAAGAGGTTTTGGAAGTTTAAGTCTATGACGAATCGGGGACTCCGAGCGCTCCTCACACAGAGTGGTTCGAATCTGACTTGATCAAATTTTGTGATGTAGCATGAATAGAGTTTGAGACGAGAAAAGCATAGATAGCTAGAGGAGGTTCTTAGGCATTCTTGTCCATCCACTTGGCAAAAGGAAATAAAACCAAACAATCAAAACAACAAGTGGATGTCCTCGAATGAGTAAAATATGCAACTAGCATGCTCACACAATAAGATGGCAAATGAAATATGTGACAAGCCATGCACAACCAATTCTAGCATCTATCAAGCAATTTGCGATGACAAGGTCATCTATATATGAGTATATTGACTTAGGAGTCAAGTGAGAACACTTGATCATAGGTCATACTCATCGTTTAAGCTCAAGTGGGGTTACCACTTTTACATAAAGCATTGTTGTGTTCACATCTTTAGAGTTGCTTTAGCTCAAGTCTTAGAGTAAAGCTCCCCCTAGATGTGATATCCCCCCTTAGAGGGATGAACTAACCTCGGGTTTTGTCGATGATGACTTCATGTAGATGTTGAAGATGTGGATGCTCAATGTTGATGTAGATCACTTGGAGCTATCCATTTGAGTGAATTGCACTTTCAATACCTACATGGGTTAGTCCCACAAGGAACAAACAAGGATATCCATAGACATAGAGTGACGCACGCACAAGATGATGTCCATGAAAACTTTTAGGTTACCTTGTCCCTTGTCTTACCAACAAGAGGGTTTGTGACTCCTTGAACTAGTGCAAGATGTGGAAGTTGATTGCACTTGTTCTTGCCAAAATGATAAGAGTGAAGTATGTTGGAGGAGTCACCCTCAAGAACTCTCTAGTTCTTCTTATTTTGGATCCACACCATCTTGATGGGAATCCTTGGAGTTGAAGTCGTACTTGATGAAGTGGAACTTGAAGTAGTCTTGGGAATCCACTTGACTAAGGTCTTAGGAGCTTCTCCAAATGCATCAATTTCCTCTTGAAGCTTGTCCTTGCCTTTTTGCTTGTAGTCTTGTGGTGGAAGATCATCTTGAGCTTGTGTCCCCTTGAAAGAAGTATCATACTTCTCTTGTTGAGGAACAAACTTTGTCTTGGGGTATTGATCTTCTTCCCACTCAACTCCATTGGCATTGAACTTTCGTTCAAAACCAACACCTTGATTCTTCCGGTGCATTCCTTGCTTGCGCACAATTTCCTCGAATTGCTTACTCCCGGCAAGGCTTTTGTACACTCCTTTCTCTATAATTCCCTTCAATAAGCTATTTTCTTGCTCAAGTGTAACTTGGCTAAGAGAATCATTAGTGGAATCATTTAGCATGATCATTGTTACTGCTAGAGGAAGAATCTTTCTTGTTCTTGTTACTAGACTTGACTTGAGGCATGTAAGTGGATAAGAGTAAACGCTTGGCAATGTAAGAAGAACTTTTCTTGCGGAGATCATCATTGATTGCTTTTAAGAACTCATGCTCTTGCTCAAGATTGAGCTTTTCAAAGCGTAATTTCTCATGAGCTCTTAAAAGTTCCCGATGATCTTCGAAGATAGTTTCATGAGCTAACTTAAGAGTGTTTAGTTCTTTAGTTAGAGCCTCAATCTTCTCCTTGTCATTGTCATTCGTTTTATCTTGATTAGCATGATTAATTGACGTTTCATCATAGTATTCATCACTAGAGTTGTCAACAAGCAAATCATCACCTAACAAGTCATCTTCATCACTATTGAAATCAACATACTCGGGGTGTGTTACCTTAGGACCTTTGGCCATGAAGCATCTTCCAATTCCTTCATTTGGTGAGTCAAATATGTCGTAGGAGTTGGTTGACACAAGTGCTAGACCGGCAACACCTTCATCTTGAGTATCTTCGGAGTCGGAGTGATAACTTCTCTCGGAGTGGCTGTCGGAGTCGGAGCCGGATACCCATTCACCAACATGAGCTTGATGTCTTTGTTTTGTGTGGCTCCTTGATGATTTTTCCTTCCTTTCCGGATCCTTGCTTCTCTGTGAGTATCTTCGTTCATAACGATCATCTCTACTCCTTCTCTCTCTTGGTGGTGATTCTTTGCTTCTTCTTTTTGGAGAATCTTCTCTTCTCTTGTAGGGAGCCGTACACTCATTGGAATAGTGTCCGGGTCTTCCACAACTGTAGCAGTTTCGCTCTCGACTAGAAGATCTTTTGTCATTGTAGGACCTTGACTTGAAGCTTCTATCTTTGCTTCTACTCTTGTAGAACTTGTTGAAGTTCTTCACCATTAAGCTCAATTCTTCATTGAAGTTTTGTTTCTCACTTGATGATGTAGGGGCTTCACATGAGGCTTTGTAGGCACCACTTGATTTGTTGTGAAGTTCCTCTTTATCCTTGAGTGACATCTCATGAGCAACAATTCTTCCAATCACCTCCGTTGGCTTGAGATCTCTGTAAATGGGCATCATTTGGATCAATGTGCACACGGTATCATATTTTCCATCCAAGGCTCTTAGAATCTTCTTGATGATGAATCTATCGGTCATCTCTTCACTTCCTAAGCCGGCAATCTCATTTGTGATGAGATCAAGCCTAGAGTACATTTCAGCGACACCTTCACCATCCTTCATTTTGAACTTGTCAAGTTGACTTTGAAGCACATCCAACTTGGATTCCTTGACGGAGTCGGTACCTTCGTGCATATCAATCAAAGTGTCCCAAATTTCCTTTGCATTCTCAAGACGGTTGATTTTGTTGAATTCTTCGGGGCACAATCCGTTGAAGAGAATATCACAAGCTTGAGCATTGTATTGCAACATCTTCAACTCATCCGCGGTAGCTTCACGGTTTGGTTCTTTCCCATCAAAGAAGTCACCTTGCAAACCAACACAAACAATATCCCAAACGGCGGGGTTATGTCCAAGAATATGCATTTTCATTTTATGCTTCCAACTAGCAAAATTAGTACCATCAAAGTAAGGACCTCTACGGTGATAATTTCCCTCGCTAGACGCCATACTCTCCTAGGTTGTGAAACCAAGGCTATGACCACCAAAAGCTATGGAGATCAAAGCAAATGGAGACCAAAGCTCTAATACCACTTGTAGGATCGAAAGTATGTCTAGAGGGGGGTGATTAGACTACTTGACCAAATAAAAACTTAACCTTTTCCCAATTTTAGTTCTTGGCAGATTTTCGCTATTGTAGGGTAAGTCAAGCAATCATCTCACAATTCAAGCAAGCATTCAAAGAGTATATTGGCAGCGGAAAGTAAAGCATGCAACTTGAAAGAATGTAAAGGGAAGGGTTTGGAGAATTCAAACGCAATTGGAGACACAGATGTTTTTCTCGTGGTTCGGATAGGTGGTGCTATCCTACATCCACGTTGATGGAGACTTCAACCCACGAAGGGTAACGGTTGCGCGAGTCCACGGAGGGCTCCACCCACGAAGGGTAATGGTTGCGCGAGTCCATGGAGGGCTCCACCCACGAAGGGTCCACAAAGAAGCAACCACCCACGAAGGGTCCACGAAGAAGCAACCTTGTCTATCCCACCATGGCCATCGCCCACGAAGGACTTGCCTCACTAGCGGTAGATCTTCACGAAGTAGGCGATCTCCTTGCCCTTACAAACTCCTTGGTTCAACTCCACAATCTTGTCGGAGGCTCCCAAGTGACACCTAGCCAATCTAGGAGACACCACTCTCCAAGAAGTAACAAATGGTGTGTTGATGATGAACTCCTTGCTCTTGTGCTTCAAATGATAGTCTCCCCAACACTCAACTCTCTCTCATAGGATTTGGATTTTGTGGAAAGAAGATTTGAGTGGAAAGCAACTTGGGAAGGCTAGAGATCAAGATTCATATGGTAGAAATGGAATATCTTGGTCTCAACACATGAGTAGGTGGTTCTCTCTCAGAACATATGAGTTGGAATTGTGTATGTGTTCTGATGGCTCTCTCCACGAATGAAGAGGAGGTGGAGGGGTATATATAGCCTCCACACAAAATCCAACCGTTACACACAGTTTTCCAATCTCGGTGGGACCGAATCAACAAACTCGGTCGGACCGAAAAGGTAAACCTAGTGACCGTTAGAGATTTTCGGTGGGACTGACATGCAACTCGGTAGGACCGATATGGTTAGGGCTTGGGCATAACGTAATCTTGGTGAGACCGATTACACAAACTCGGTGAGACCGAGTTCAGTAATAAGCTAACCAGAGAGTTGGTCAGGCAAACTCGGTGGGACCGATTTGCTCTTTCGGTGAGACCAAAAAGTTACAAAAGGGAAACAGAGAGTTTACATTGCAATCTCGGTGGGACCGATTCGCTCTTTCGGTGAGACCGAAAAGTTACGAAAGGGAAACAGAGAGTTTGCAATCCCATCTCGGTGAGACCGAAATCCCTATCGGTAGAACCGAATTGCTAGGGTTTGGCAGTGGCTTATGACAAGTGAAACTCGGTGGCGCTGGATAGAAAGAATCGGTAGGACCGAGTTTGGCTTAGGGTTTAGGTCAGATGTTGATATGGGAAAGTAGTTGAGGGTTTTGGAGCATATCACTAAGCACATGAAGCAAAAGGCTCATTAAGCAACACGTCATCCCTCCTTGATAGTATTGGCTTTTCCTAAAGACTCAATGTGATATTGGATCACTAAAATATAAAATGAAGAGTCTTGAGCTTTTGAGCTTGAGCCAATCCTTTGTCCTTAGCATTTTGAGGGTTCCACTTTCACACCCATGCCATGCCAATCATTGAGCTTTCCTGAAATAGTCATCTTGGAATAGCATTAGCTCAATGAGCTATATGTTGTTATGAATTACCAAAACCACCTAGGGATAGTTGCAGACTTCTTGAAAAAGAAGACCAGGCGAAACATACGGACTTAGAGAAGGCCGTTGCCAATGCCAAGGATGTGCGCTCTACGATGAGAGCTGCCAAGGAGGAGCTGCGTCAGGCCGAACAAATTGCGGCTGGAAAGCCCTTTATGCTGCGAAGGAAATTTTGTGATCCGAAGTTTGCTCCGTTGGACCGGATGTGGAGTGTGGAGGATACCTATCTGGACTTGGCAGTGAGTGCTGCTGATGCGACCGAACACTTTCAAGATCAGAAAGATCGCAAAGTGGAAAAGCTTTTCTAGTCGCAGTTTCACAATCCAGAGCGTCCACTGGCAGTGGATGATCGTTTGGCTCAATGGGCCGAACTGAATAGGTTGTCTGGACTCGCCATGAAGTATGTCAGGGGTCACCTGTGGCCGGGGAGATCGGAGCCGAAGAGTTATTTCAGCTTGGTGCAGCAATTCCTTGATGCGGTGTCGCGTATAAATGCAATGAAGAGGTCAGCATGCATAGAGGGCGCTAGGATGGCTCTTGCCCGTGTTAAGACATACTGGGCAGAGATGGAGACCACCGTTGTTGCGTCCCGAGATTCGTACAAAAGCCGAGTACCCTCCGAGCACTATTTTCAGGAAGTTCTTGAAGGCGCTCGTGTAATAGAGACGCAGTGCCCGAAAGATGCTATGTTATGATAGCATATGTAATTATAAAGTAATATTTTGATAAACGGTAGTGGCCTTTTTTATACTTGTGCCTCCAAGTATTGGGAACACCTCCTGTGCGGCCGTTTTAAGATATATATATATATATATATATATATATATATATATATATATATATATATATATATATATATATAGAATCTGAAAGATGGCAATCGTTGGCTTCAGCCCCCACGCACATAGTGCGGGGGTGCTCGGAGAAGACGCATTTTCACACTTAACCCAACGTCTTGGTCCTACAAAGGAGGTGATAGCGCAGCGGGCCAGGCAACCGGACTATAATGCTTTAACACTTTCACTTAGCC